>NW_006434981.1:67334-71001 GCF_000325575.1 Pteropus alecto | reverse complement strand
ATTGGCCCCCAGAAATTAGCCTGTCTTATCTTACCAGAAACTTAAATGGAAGCCTTGGCCCACAGTACCTAGCCTCTACACATTTATAAGGCAGTGAAGAGGAGACCTTAACCCACTGTATAAAGCCTGTCCTCTGGTAAGAGACACTAGCTGAAGACCTAGAACCTTGGCTCCAAGCCTGGACTTTTTTTCAGAAATGAGAGTATAGAGCTTGGCACAAAGCCCCAATTCTTTCTCCTATTTTGAAGAAGTAGAGTGGAGACATTGATGGACAGTATCTAGTCTGCCTTGTCCTAATAGAACCTTAAGTGGAGGATTTAACCCACAGTATCAAGCTTCTCCTCCTTGAAAAGAAAGTTGATGGAAGTCCATGGCCCAGGGACCAGACCTGTGTCCTAATAAGTGGAAGTAGAGTGAAGTTTTGAAAACATGACACCAGAACTCTCTCATTTTAAAGCAAACTAGAATGGAAAACGTTTCCCACTCTTCAAGGCCTGGGGCATACTAAGAAGAAAGAAATGACCCCTTGACGTACAAACGTCAGGTTCTATCTGCTGGTATGGAACTTGCAATGTGAGATAGCAGCTGCAGAGCTCTTTCTTCATGAATTCAAAATGTCCAGCAACTTTTATTTTTTTTTATATCATTACTATAGTCTTGTCAAGAGAGTGACTCTGGAATTTTCCTCAATGAGGATATTTTTGGAGGGTTCTTGATGCAAAATGCTTTAGGGCAGCAATGGTCACATAATCTAGAAAAGCTACTCTCTGGGCCAGCTCTCCTTTAAGACCTGCTTTATGGTAGCAACTGTTACAAAATGCCACAATGGTTCTCTAGGGGCCAGCTCACTTTAAAATCTACACTAAACAAGAAACTGTCACAAAATGGGGAATGTAAATCTTAGGATTGGCTATTCTTAATGATCATTTTAGAGCAGTCAAATATTTCAAAATTCTGCAATGTGACTCTTGGTGCTGGCTCCTTTTACTATCACATTGACAAAAGAAAATGTAAGAAAAAACCACAATATGGATTGTAGTGCCAGCACTCCTTTGTGTCAGGTTATCTTTGTCAGTATGAAACATACATTGCGACAGTGGCTGCAGCACTCTTTGTGCATTCAAACAGTGCAGCTTCATTTATGGTTACGATAGTCGTGTCACGAGAGTGGCTCTGGAACTTTTCCTCAATGAGGATATTCGAGGTGGGTTCTCATCTGCAACCTGCTTAATGGCGGCAACTGTCACATATTCTGACAGTGGGGCTCTCAGGTCCGCCTTCCCCTATGACCTGATTTATGTCAGTGAACCGTCGCAAAATGCCGCAATGCGGCATTTGGGACAGCTCTCATTTGGAACCTGTTTGACAGTTATGGCTCTCATAATTTGCCGCCTTGTGGAACATCTGTCATTAACAAGTTTCCTTTACTACAGAGGCTGTTGGAGTTTTGTGGCATTGCAGATGCCCGGATGTACATGACATTAGGGATTTTTCTCTGTGGCGGCGGCAGAGCTTTTTTGGTCTAGTTGCTTTTTGGCTCAAATGCTGAGTCATCCTTTATAGAACTGCTTTGCAGCAGCATTTGCAGCCTTCAGCCTGTGTTTGCCTCACAGGAAGTTGAATTGGGTGTTTGGCCCATGGCATCCTCCTGTCCACTTTCGAAGGAAGCAGAGTGGAAGCTTTGGCCAATGGCATTATCCCTGTTCCCTTGGAGGAGGAAGTGTAGTTCTGACCTTGGCCAAAAAACCCAAGCATGTTTGTATAACTAACGCTAGAGTAGTGGCTTTGACACATAGCAGGAAGCCTGCTTTCTCTAAAATGATGTAGACAGGAGACCTTGGCACAAGGTACCAGGCCCTAACCCCTTTTACCAGGACCCGAGAAGATGTTAACCCACCTCACAAAGCATGTGTCCTAACAATAATGAGAGTTGAGACCTCGAACCTTGTCAGCAAGCTTGGCCTGTTCTATCAGGAACTAAATAGTAGAGCATGGTGTGCAGGACCAAGCCTTTTCATTATTTCCAAGACTTAGTGTGGAAACTCGGGCCTAAGTATCTTTCCTATCTTACCCTAAGAGAAGCATAAGTTTAGGCCCTGGCCCACAGTTCTAAACCTGTATGCTCTGAACAGGAAGTTGAGCAGAGGTCTACGCCCACAGCAACAAGACTGTCTTTATGTAAGAGAAACTAGAATGGAGACGTAGCCCACAGTATCAAGCCTGGACTTATCAAACATGAAGTAGAGTACAGGCAGAGGCCCACAACATCAAGACTATCTAATTTTTTTAAAGTTTATTGGGATAACATTGGTTAATACAATTATATAATTTTAGGTGTACATTATAATTTGACATCTATATATTTTATTGTTTGTGTGTGATTACCACCCAGAATCCAGTTTCCTTCAGCTACCATATATTTGATTCCCTTTACTCACTTCACCCTCCCACAACCTCCCTATATTGACCCCTTTTACCTTGTCTACCTCTTCCCTCATCCTCCAACCCCTACCTTCTGGTAACCACTAGACCTTGTCCACATCCCTGAGTCTCTGTATGTCCTGTTCATTTGTTGCTTTTAGGTTTATATCCCACATCTAAGTGATATCATGTGATTTTTAACTTTTTCAGTCTAGCGTATTTCGCTTAGCATGATTATCTCAAGGTCAATCCAGATTGTTGCAAGTGGCAGTATCTCATCTCTTCTTATGGCTGAGTAATATTCCATTGTATATATGTACCACAGCTTCTTTAGCCAATCACCTATCATAAGACACCTATCGTAAGACACTTTGGTTGCTTCCATGTCCTGGCCACTGTGAATAATGCTGCTATGAACATCGGTGTGCAAATATCTTTTCGGATATGAGTTTTCAAGTCTTTGGGGTAGATACCCAGGAGGGGGATTGCTGGATCATATGGTAGATCAATTTTTGGTATTTTCAGGAACCTCCACACTGTTTTCCACAGTGGCTGTACCAATTTGCAGTCCCACCAGCAGTGTATGAGGCTTCCTTTTTCTCTGCATCTTCTCCAATATTTGTTATTACTTGTTCTGTTGATTATAACAGGTGTGAGGTGGTATCTCATGTGGTTTTGATTTGTATTTCTCTAATAGCTGGCAATGTTGAGCAATTTTTCATATAATTGTTGGCCATTGTATGTTCTCTAGGGAGAAGTGTCTGTTCAGGTCCTCTGCCCATTTTTTGACTGGGTCGTTTGTTTTTTGTTATTGAGTCATAAGAGTTCTTTGTATATTTTGGATATTAGGCCCTTATCAGAGGCCCATATCAGTTGCTTGCAAATATATTTTCCCATTCAGATGGTTCTCTCTTTACCTTGTTGACGGTTTCTTTCACTGAGCAGAAGCTTTTTAGTTTGATGTAGTCTCATTCATTTATTTTTGCTTTTACTTCCCTTGCCTTTGAGGTCAAATTCATAAAATCCTCTTTAAGTCCAACATCCTTGAGTTTAGTCCTATGTTTTCTTCTATGCATTTTATTGATTCCGGTCTTGTATTTGGGTCCTTAATTCATTTTGAGTTAGTTTTGGTGTGTGGTGATAAACAGTCTAGTTTCATTGTTTTGCAGGTGGCCTTCCAATTTTCCCAGCACCATTTATTGAAGAGGCTTTCCTTTCTCCACTGTATGTTTTTGGCTTTTTGTTT
>NW_006434981.1:60387-67136 GCF_000325575.1 Pteropus alecto | reverse complement strand
AAATGCCGATGGGATTTTGATGGGGATTGCATTAAATCTGTATAATGCTTTAGGTAATATGGTCATTTTAACTATGTTGATTCTTCCAACCCAAGAACACGGAATATCTTTCCATTTCTGTGTATCTTCTTTGATTTCTTTTAATAGGGTCTTGTAGTTTTCATTATATATGTCCTTCACATATTTTGTTAGATTTATTCCTAGGTATTTTATTCTTTTTGTTGCAATTGCAAAAGGAATTATTTTTTCCACTTCTTTTTCTGACACTTCATTTTTAGAGTATAGGAAGGCTATGGATTTTTGAACATTGATTTTGTATCCAGAGACTTTACTGTATTTGGTTATTGTTTCTAGTAGTATTCTTGTGGAGTCTTTAGGGTTTTCTATAAGAGAATCATGTCATCACAAACAATGACAGTTTGATTTCTTCATTTCCTATTTGGATGCCTTTTGTATCTTTCTCTTGCTTGATTACATGCACTAGGACCACTGTTATATTAAATAACAGTGGTGATAGTGGGCAGCCTTGCCTTGATCCTGATCTTAGAGGGAAGGATTTTAGGTTTTCATTATTAAGTATAATGTTGGCTGAGGGTTTGTCATATATGGCCTGTATTATGTTAAGGTATTTTCCTTCTATACTGATTTTATTAATTGTTTTGATCATAAATTGATGGTGTATCTTGTTGAAGACTTTTTCTGCATCTATTGATATGGTCACATGATTCTTATTTTTTAATTTGTTTATGTGGCGTATCATATTGATAGATTCGCATTATGTTGTACCATCCCTATGCCCCTGGGATGAAGCCCACTTGATTGTGGTGTATAATCTTTTTAATATGTTGCTGTATTCCATTTGCTAATATCTTATTTAGGATTTTTGCATCTGTGTTTATGAGAGATATTGGTCTGTAGTTTTCTTTTTTTACGTTATCTTCACTAGGTTTTGGTATCAGAGTAATATGAGCCTCATAAAATGAGTTGGGAAGCATTGCCTCCTCTTCAATTTTTTTGGAAGAGTTTGAAGAGAATAAGTATTAAATCTTTGAATGTTTGTTAGAATTCACTGGTGAAGCTTCTAGTCCTAGATGGACTTTTACTTTTTGGTTGGTTTTTGATGATTGTTTCAATTTCCATACTGCTGCTCGGTCTATTTAGATTTCCCAGTTCTTCTTGTTTCAGTCTATGAAGGATGTATTTTTCTAAGTATTGGCCCATTTCTTCTAGGTTATTAAATTTGTTATTATATACTTTTTTATAGTATTCTTGCATGGTCCTTTGTATTTCTGCGATGTCAATTGTAATTTCCCCTCTTTCATCCCTGATTTTGTTTATTTGTGTCCTTTTTTTTTCCTTTAGTGAGTCTGGCCAGGGGTTTGTCAATTTTATTAACCTGTTCAAAGAACCAGCTCTTTGTTGTATTTATTTTTTCTATTTTTTTTTGTTTTCAATTTTATTTATTTATGCTCTAATTTTGATGATTTCTTTCCTTCTGACTTTAGGCCTCATTTGATCTTCCTTTTCTAGATTTTTTAAAGATGAAGCGTTAGGTTGTTTATTTGGGCTCATTCTTGTTTTTGGAGATAAGCCTATTATGATATGATCTTTCCTCTTATGACTGCTTTTGCCATGTCCAAAATGTTTCGATATGTTGTACTATCATTATCATTCATTTCTTTGTATCTCTTGATCTTTCTTTATGTTTCTTCCCTGACCCAGGTATTCTTCAGTAGCATGTTGTTTAATCTCCATGTATTTGTGGTTCTTCCTGTTTCCTTTTTGCACTTGATCTCTAATTTCAAAGCATTATGATCAGAGAATATGGTTGGTATGATTTCAACCCTTTTATATTCATTGACGCTATCTCTGTATCCCAGAATGTCGTTGATTCTTGAGAATATTCCATGCACACTAGAGAATAATGTATAAGCAAATGTTTTGGAATGAAAAGCTCTGTATACGTTAATTATGTTCAGTTGGTCTAATGTGTCATTTAGGATGGTCTTTCCTTATTGATTTTCTGTTTGGATAACCTGTCCATATCTCACAGGGGTCTTTAGAACCCCTACTACGATAGTGTTTTGGTCTGTTTCTCCCTTTATTTCTGTTAGTAATTGCTTTACCTATTTTGAGGCTCCTTGATTGGGAGCATAGATATTAATAAGTGTTATGTCTTCTTGGTGTTGATTTTCTGTTTGGATGATCTGTCCATATCTGACAGTGGAGTATTTTGGTCCCCTACTATGATAGTGTTTTGGTCTGTTTCTCCCTTTAGTTCTGTTAGTAATTGCTTTACATATTTCGGGCCTTCCTGATTGGGAGCATAGATATTAATAAGTGTTATGTTTACTTGGTACAAGATTCCCTTTATCATTATGAAGTGTGCCTCAGTATCTTTCTTTCCCTTTTTTATTTTAAAGTCTGTTTTGTCTGATATTAGTACCGCTACGCCTGCTTTTCTCTGAAAGTTATTTGCTTGAAATATCACTTTCCACCTTTTCGCTTTGAGTCTATATTTGCCTTTGTTGCTGAGATGTGTCTTCTGGAGGCAGCCTATGGTTGGGTTTTGTTTATTGATCCATTCTGCAACTCCGTGCCTTTTTATTGGTGAGTTCATTCCATTTATTGAAATATGAGGTCTTATAGCTATTTTATCTTTTGCTTTCTGGTAGCTTGGTGTTTCCATTGCTTCTTTGTCCTTGTGTTTCTGTTTTCTTTATTTTGTTTGGCTTTTGTGGGTTTTGCCTCTGGTTCTTCTTGTTTTATGTTATATACTTCAGTTCTCAATCTTTGGTGTGTGGTTACCATTATGAATATGTAAAAGATAGTTATATATATATAGTCATCCATTTTCTTCTGCACGTGCCTTATCTCCTTTCCTTTTTGCCAATTTAGATCTTTGAATCCTCTCCTTTTTAGTCATTGTTGTCTCAATTTGTCCCTATGTATGCTGAACGTTCATTACTATCTTGCTATAGCAATTTTCTTCTTATTATTTAAGCTTATAATGTCCCGTTCTTACTAAGAAGCAGAGATTTGCACTCTGCTTCTATTTGCCTGATAGTCACTTTACTCCTAATTATGTATTTGCTTTTGTTTTGTTATTTTGTTTTAGAAGAGCTCACACCTTTCTGTATTTCACGTAGTGCAGGCCTCATAGTGGAGAATTCCCTCAATTTTTGTATGTCTGGAAAGGTCTTTATTTCTCCTTCATATCTAAAGGAGAGCTTAGCTGGATACATTATTCTTGGCTGGCAGTTCCTTTCACTGAATAGTTTAAATATTTGATTCCATTCCTTTCTGGCTTATAAGTTTTGCGCTGAGAAGTCCGAAGATAATCTAATGGGTTTTCTTTTATAAGTTGCCGTCTTCTTTTCCCTGGCTGTCCTGAGAATTCTGTCTTTGTTGTTGACTTTTGATAACTTTAAAACAATGTCTTGGGCCTTTTCGGGTTGAGATATTTGGGTGTTCTATTGACTTCTTGGATTCCAAGCTCCAGTTCATTCCTTAGATTTGGGAAATTCTCATCTACTATTTGTATGAAAATACTTTCTAGTCCCTGTTCCTTTTCTTCACCTATGATAATGCCCATTATTCTTATGTTTCCTCTCCTAATGGAATCAGCTATTTCTTGTATTTCACTTTTATTATTTTTCATTCTTTGTTTTCTCTTTTCTTCCTTCTGATTTATTTCTAGATTTCTGTCTTTGATATCACTAATCCTTTCCTCCATTTGGTCCACTTTATTTCCCAAGCTTGTTATTTCATTTTTCAACTCTTGCAGTGTGATTTTTATCTGTGGATGTTCTATTTCTGTTCTTTTTGAGGGTTTCAATCTCCTTACATAAGAACTCATTTTGCTCATCAAATTGTTGATTTGAGTTGTTTTGGATCTCATTGAGATTTTTCAGAAGTACTATCCTGAATTCTCTGTCATTTAAGTCACATATTTCTATGTCTGTTAGCTTATTTTCTGGAGATTTTTCTCTTTTATTCTGAGATGCCTTGTCACCTTGGTTGTTCATGGTATGTAGTGAACTATTTCTCCACCTGTGCATTAATGGAAGTGTATTCTGTTGTTTTTCCAGTAAGAAGATTTATTATATAAAAGTTCTCTTTAGCCTGCTGCAAAGAAGGCACTTTTCTTTTAGTTTCCAGTAGGTGGTGTCTAAGCCTCTTGATCCTTGTTTTATATAAAGCCTAAAAGTCTTTTTTATTTTCTTGTATATATTTAATCACACTTCTTACTCTCAGTTTCAGTTCCTGTCAGTGTTAGCAACAGTTTCGGTAGCATTTGCTCAGATTCCCCTGGGGATCCGCGGTGTTTGGTCTTGGAGGATATGAGGAGAGGGGCCCTCTGGGTTGGGAGTTAGGGGCTGCGGCTCAGCCTCGGTTTTGCAATCGTGGCCCGTAAAAATCAACTGTTGTTTCTCTGCAGTCCTGTCCCATGTCTCTGCTTTCTGCCCTGATGGCTGGGCCCTGCTAATAATGCTAGAAGCTCCGGCACTTCCAGGCATGCTGATCAGGGATGTTGCTGCATCCTCACCCCTCCCTTCCTCCCGCAAGGAGCTCTGGTGGATGCAAGAGGCAGCTTCTTTATTTCTCCGAGTCCACCACTCGACACCTGGGGTTCTGACCTGTGGTAGCTCTTATACACAGATCCCATGCTCAGATATGCTGGTGTGCAGTTTGTGTGTGTGTGTTTTTTGTTGAATTTTAGATGTTCATCTTATTGTTGTTTCAAGGGGAGAGATCTGAGGATGTCTCTCACTCAGCCATGTTTCTGAAAATCAAAACCATCTAATTTTTAACAGAAACTAGACTAGAGACATAGGCTCACAGCACCAAGTCTGCGTCGTGCTAAAAAACTGAGTTGGAGACGTCCGCCCTCAGAACAAGCTGTAGTCTCTGAACTGAAGGAAGGTTGGAGGTCTTGGTTCATGGCAACATGACTGTCCTCCCTTCAAAGAATGTAGAGTGAATACCTGGACACACGGCACCAATTTGTCTCATCCAAACAGGAAGTATATTGGGGACCTAATTCCACAGTATCAAGCTAGTCCCCTTTAAAACTAGTAGATTAGAGATCTTGACCCACAGCACCAAGCCTTCCCTTGGTGAGAGAAAGGATGGTGGAGACTTAGAACCTTTGTGCCAAGCCCGGAATTTTCTATCAGGAACTAGAGCAGCGAACTTGGCTTCCGGGACCAAGCCTTCCCGTATTTCCAGGAGTAGAATGGAGACTTTGGAGCACAGCATTTAGCATGTCTTGTCCTCAGAGGACTTTAAGTGGAGGCATTGGCCCACAGTACCACGCCTGTACACTCTTCAAAGGAAGTGGAGACCTTAACCCACAGCACAAAACCTGTCACCCTGGCGAGAGAAAAGCATGAAGATCTAGAAACTTGGCTTCAAACCTGGATGTTTCCTTCAGGAACTAGAGTGGAGAGCCTGGCCTGCAGGACTAAGCCTCTCCTCTCCTTCCAGGACATGGAGAGTAGACCTTGGCCCACAGCATCTGGCCTTTCTTTTTCTAACAGAACCTCACATAGAGGATTGGTCCCTGGTACCAAACCTGTCCTGTTTGCAAATGAAGTAGATTGAAATACGTGGCCTTGTCACCAGGCCTACACATTAGAAGGGCAAATTGAGTGGAGTTTTAAAAATACGACACCATGCCTGACCCATTTTAAAAGGAAATAGAGAGGAAACTGTTTCCCAATCATTCAAGCATCGTTCACGTGAAGAAGCAGAATGGAGACCTTGGCATATGAATATCAGTTTTTCTCCTCTTGTACGCAACCTACTTTGAGACAGTGGCGGCAGCACTCTTCATGCATTCCAAATATCCTGCTTCATGTATCTTTATGATAGTCATGTCACAAAAGTGGCTCTGAAACTTCTCCTTGGTGTAGATATCTGAGGCAAGCTCTTCTATATGACCTATTTTATGGCAGCAACCATTGCAGAATGCCACTATGTGGCATTTGGGGCTGGATCTCCTTTACAACCTTCTTTACAGCAGCAACTGTTGCAAAATGTCACCATGAGGCATTTGTAGACTGATCTTATTTAAAACCTGCTTTACAACAGCAATTGTTGCAAAATGCCATGATGTGGACTTCTGAGCTCTTTTTTACAATCTGCTTTACCAAAGCAACAGTTGCAAAATTCAACAACGTGGCACTCGGGATGAAGTCTTTTTTACAGACTGCCTGATGGCAACAAGTGTCTCAAAATGCCACAAAGTGGCACTTGAGGCTGACTCCCCTTTATGACCTGCTTTATGGCAGCAACTGTCACAAGATGCTGCAATGTGGTATTTGGTCTGGCTCTGGTTTCAAATCTCTTTTAAGAATACGGTTATTGCAGTTTGCTCCATGTGAACCTAGTAGCATCTGTTGTTAGCAAAATTACCTGACTGAAGCGGCAGCTAAAATTTGGTGGTCGAAGATGTCGGGACTCATCTGTCATGAGAGATTGTGCTCTGTGGGAGTGGCAGTACTTTCTGACTCTTGTTGCTCGAATGCTGGGTCTTCCTTTAGAAAACTGCTTTGCGGCAGCATTTGCATCTTCAGCCTATGTTTGCCTAACAGTGAGTCAATTTGGGCTTTGGGCCTACCACACCAATCTTATCCCCTTTTAAAAGGAAAGAGAGGGGAGGCCTTTGCAAATGGTATAAATGCTATTCTCTTAGAAGAGGACGTAGAGTGAAGAGCTTGGTCAAAGAGTCCAAGCACTAGTGT
>NW_006434981.1:37251-59477 GCF_000325575.1 Pteropus alecto | reverse complement strand
GGTTTTATGTCCATTTCCTTCACCAGGTTAAGAAAGTTTTCCATCATTATTTCTTCAAACAGCTGTTCAACATCTTGAGTTTCTTCACTTACATCAATCAGACAAATATTTGGAGCCTTAATAGTGTTCTACATCCTCCTTAAATCATATTTATAGTCTTGGCCTCTTTTTTCTTGCCATTCTGTTTGAGTGTCCTGATTCCTGTCCTCTAGATAGGGCATCTGATCCTCTTCTTTGTTCACTTTATTTATTTCTTTGTTTATTCCATTTAAAATACTTCTCATCTCAGATAATGAATTCTTCATTTCGGACTGGTTCCCTTTTATAATTTCCATTTCCATTTTTATGTTGTTTATCTCTTTGTTGGAGCTCTTTACATTTCCCAAAAGTTCATTAAGTATCTTTATAACCAGTGTTTTGAAGTCTGCATCTGTTAAATTACTTGATTACATCATATCTTGATCTCTGTTCTGTTCTGTCATATGGTTTCTGCTCTTTGTCTTCCCATTTTGGCTGCCTTTCTGTGTCTGTTTCTACGTACTAAGCAAAGCTCTTAAGCCTCCCAGTCTTATTATTGTGGATTTGTGAAGTAGGTGTCCAGTGGCACAGTCCTGAGAGGGGTTAAGTTGCAGGCCAAATTTAGTCCAAGCTTCTATCCCTCCGGGGCCACCTGTCAAGATTTAGCAAGCAATCCACAGATGCTGTGCTTATAGTTGCCTCAAAAGGCCACACCAGAAACCGAGGCCAGCTGCCTCTAGTGTGAGTCTATATGCTGCTCTGAATCACTGAGTGCATCTGACTCACTGAGCCTATACCTGGATGTGGCTTGGGTGGGGCCCCAGTTGGGAGAGGTGGGGTTTCAGGGAATCCTCTGGGAGGAGCGACCTCTGTTATCAGGTTTGATGACGTAACAGCTATGGTGGTACTGTGTCTGCACACTGGGAGAGGGGAGGGCTCAACAGGGAACAAATGGATACCGCCGGCACTTTTGTAACATATGAGTCTCGCTTTGACCCTCTCTCCAACAATATCTCCCTGTAAGTCTCTTGTGCCCCCTGTGAGCAGCCAAATTGGCACTGGTGCTCAGAGCGAGCAGGTCCATCACTGCGAAAATCTGCTCACAGATGCGGCCCCTTTAAGAGGCTTCTGCTGCTGCTGCTGCCGCTGCCGCTGCCGCAGCCTCCATCTCACTCAGCCACTTAGAACCAGATCACCCCACATCCTTGCCTCGTCCTACCTTTTGCCATTGCAGAGTACTTTCTTGTATTTCTCCCTAGTTGTATGGCTTGTTCATCTAGATCCCAGGCGATTTTTCTTTGCTGCTGCTCTGTTTCCATCACAACTTTGATTTGGTTGCCAGAAGGATGAACAGAGCCTCTATCATCTATGCCATTTTGAAGCAATCCTGTACACTTTTAAAAAGAGGTGAATTGGAGTCCTTAACCCACAGCACAAACCCTTTCCCCTGGTAAGAGAAACTAGGATGGAGACCTAGACCCTGGCTCCAAGCCTGAACTTTTCTTTTAGGAACTAGAGGAAAGAGCTCGGCCCACAAAATCAGAAATTTCCCCTTTTTCCAGAGAGTAGAGTGGAGACCTTGGCCTTGAGATCTAGCCTGTCTTTTCCTAACCGAACCTTAAGTAGAGAACTTGGTAACTTTGAAAAAGAAGTAGGTAGAATTCCATGACACAGAGACCAGGCCTGTGCCCTGATAAAAATAAGTAGAGTCAAAACTTGAAAACATGACACCATGCCTGGCCCATTTTAAAGGTGAGGATCACGGCTATGGAGAGGGGGTAAGGATGCTGGTCAAATGGAGAAGGGAGGGTGGTAGAATTGGCAGCAAGGACGTATGGAAACATGGAGTAGGATGGGAATGGGCTGCCTGAGTGCTGAGGAAGTTGGAAGGGTCTTGGGAGTGGAAATGACATTAATAGTAGAAGGAAAATGGAATGGTGCATCTGGAAAAAGAGTGGGGCTGCTGGGTCATGGAAGACATTGTGGAGTAAAGAAGGAGGAGAGAGCTCTCTGCCCAGCCCTAATCAATTTGCTGGGCAACAGCTGTGATTAATTGACAGCTATTTCTGCCTCCAAGGAGCATTGATTTGGAAACTCACCTGTGCCAATCACAGGGCCTAGACAGGCTAAACCCCTGACCAGTCACCCCTTCATGCCAGGAGTTCTCCTCCAGGGTTTCCAAGTGCCCTGGGTTTGGCAGGGACCCATTTGCCAATGAGCCAAGCGAGGACAGAGAAAGAGACAGGCAAGAAGCTCCAGGGGGGAGTGGGAGACAGTAAAAAGTTCCTCGTATTCACTTCTGAATCAGTCAAGAGGCCTCAGCAAGAGCATGAATATCGGTGATCTGGATGCTAGAGGCAGGTGTGAGAGTGGCAGTACTCATGCAATCTGGCTTGCAGACCTTCAGGGGTTTATGCAGGTGTTGTTCTCTGGGTTGGGGCAGGAAGGTGACTCTCATACCTCCCAATTCCAGGCCCTTTCTGGGCCTGGCACCCAGGATTTGGAGATAACAAGGCCAGCCTTTGTACTGGGCCTTCTCTGAGATGTGGTTATTTCATTCCTATCACCATGCTGGCAGTTATTTGATGATTACAGCCTCTACCGGGGTTGTGGGCTGTAGCCTCATTTCACTGTGAGTGTGCCATTTGTGTCTTGAACTGAAAACGGCAGGTCAGGACTGCTGATATAGCAGGGTCTCTATCAGTATTAGAACCATCCTGGAGCCACCACCAGTGTATAGCACCACCTCCTCCCCAGCCTCAGCAAAGGGCTGACCAGAGGGAATGGCCATCTAATCTCCACAGGCCCCAGTGCTCCTGGAGACCCCAGGAGAACCAAGGCTCAGGAAGCCTGCACAGTTCTATACCAGGGTTCAGCCATTAACTGCCGGCCTGCTGGGAGGCCAGCCTCCACTGCCACGCATTGACATTCTTGGCCTCCCTAATCATGGTCGCCTCTGCATTCTATTGGCCTAAATGATACAAACTGGGCCAGTGGCCTGTCTAACCAGCGGTGTTTAGGCCAGACACGAGAGGTCACCAGAGAGCCCTGGAAATTTAGGATTTGCGTTCTGTCTGGAATTCAGGTCTCTGCCACCAAGGAGCTCCTAAACTCACCCATTCATCTTGTGACTGGCCCTTTTGATCTGTCCCCCTCAACGTCAAAGAAAGGGAACTCTGTCAGAGGCGCAAGGGACAGGGCCATTATGATTTCGCTCCTGTGTAGACTTGAAAAGGAGAGCAAGACTTTGACAAGCAAACAAACAAACAAACAAACAAACAAACAAAAGCCAACTCAGAGCCTCAGACATGAGACTGGTGTGAGTCAGTGCCTAAGAGCAGTAGGGGGAGAATGACATGTTTGAGAGATGATGACACACCACATGGCAGGTGCTGAGAACCCCATGCAGGTGACCTAACACTAGTCTGGCATTCTTGTGACGATAGATTTCTGGACACACTGGAATGTTGTTTGGATTTGATGGGATCATTTTCCATCCTGTCACAGAGCTGCCTAGCAAAGACTGTTGGAGTCATCTGAGTGCCATTTGAAATAGAGCGGCAGACCCGGTTCCTCAGTGTTCCCTGAGACTGTGTTCATCATCTTCCTCCTGTGTTTTGAAAATGAGAAGGACTCCAAAAGGATGTATTTGACTCTTCTTGAGAAGTCAGCTCTTCAAGAGCCAGAAGAGGGACAGGGTAATACATTCTGGAAGAGGGTAGTGAGAAATAGGTAAATGAAAAAAGGCTGTGACGTTGCTGATAGAGGGATACCCTGGCCCCTTTCTCAATAGCTTTCACAAAGTTCAACCTTGGAAAACAATGAACAACGCTGTTTAGAACAAAGAGTACGTCGGAGCCATTTGTTCTGTTGGTCTCAGGCTAAAGAAGGTGTCTCAGGGACACGGGCAGATGCCAAAGTTTTCATATTCCTTCCCTGTTCAGGTGATTCCCTCTGTCTGAAACTCTGTTGTCATTGCTCCCCAGAAACAATCCAGATTCCATGAGGTACAGTATATGATGCGAGGCATTCCCGGAGGCAAATCCTGCTCAGTGGATCATTGGGTTCTTTTCAGACATCAAATGGAGGTGGGGGAGGGAGAAAGGTGCCAGAATATCAGTTGGTGGCAGCTGTGTGTGGCAAGGACCCTGGGCCCACTGCTGAGTTCTCTGGAATTTACACATGATATGGTGGGCCACTGGAAACGTGGGTCTCCTTGCATACCCTTTTGCACGGTCACTAAAAATTCCACACGTGAAGCGAAAAGGAAAGGATGAAGTCTGAGGTAACCTTAGAGTAAATGAAATGTTCCTTATTCACCACTGAGGAAAACATCTGAGAGATGCCACAGTCAGACCCCCTCCTCAGCCATCTGAGCCCTGATCCGAGCTGTGGCCTCAGTTGGACTGGGTCTCCCTTGGCCTTTGATACTGGGTGTGTCAGCTACCTCCTCAGCACAGGAGGCTTTGGTACTGAGCTGGATGCTAGGCTGAGCAGGCTACTGGCCACTCAATGGTTGTAGGGAGGTAGCTCATGAGGCTCTGTGCTAGTGGTTCTGGGTTCAGGTGTGTGTTTGTGGTGGGGATCATATAGGGTGGATTTCTTTTCCTTACTTTGACTCTTTTGAAATTCAGTTTCTCTATTGAAGCACAGATGGATTCAAAGGTGATACTGGTTTCAGGAGCACGCCACCTGGCTGCCACAGTTCCATACAAAGTGTTTGTTACCAGGGGTCCAGCGATCATCATTCACCCAGAAAACAATCCTAATGTGACTGAGAGGATTCTCCTCCTTTTGGACACTCGGCCTACACACCTGGGCCCAACCAAATGTTGACAGATATCTCTGGGGAACATAATTGACATCCTCACACACTCTACCAGACATTGGTACTCCCAAAAGTCTCTTGAAGAGCACAGGCTGCTTTGCACTCCCACGAAAGTGCATGCACAATGGGCCCACATTATTCAACACAAGTGAAACTGTACGCCGACACTCATAGAAATGTTCACCCATGCACAAACTCGAGGGCACTCACATATTTCCATCTGCCTGGATATCATACAACCACATCTTTGTCTCTCACACACACACATGCCAGACACACAGAACACACATACAGACACATAGTAACACACACACACACTCACATATAGAGGGACACTGTAAACTCCCAGCCAGAAACTTATATGAATTCAGTTCTTTAAAGATTGAGTGACATAAAACAGGTCCACCATACCCATAGCCGCTGGTAAAATGAGACAAGCCATGGATGTGCCTCTTTGATACAGACACGTTAAAGCCCCTGACATCAAGGAGATTTCCCAGCCAGGCTCTGAAGGCCTCCAGAAGCCTTTGTCTCCTAAGCCCCACACACTGGGGCCTAGCTTAGTCTCCTCAGCCCTCTGTCTTCCTGGCCACAGGAGGAAAGGGACTGTGCCTGGCAGCATGGTTGTCAAAGGGGACATGGGGTATCACCTTCTGAGGTGCTGGCCAGGCCTAATAAAATATTACTTAACCCTCTGCCCCCTGGACCCAGTCCCTGGCTGCCTCAGCCTGGCTGGGCAGTGGCTTGACACAGCCAAGGTCCCAAGGTCCCAAGGTCCCAGGAGCAGTGTGCTTGCTGATGGTCCAAAGCCCTGCTGTGGACAAACAGACTATCAAGGGTGAGGGTGGGGAAGGGGAGAATAGGCCGCTTGTATTGGATCAGGTAGATGAGGATCATATCTGTGCAGAGGGAGTAAGGAGGCTGGTCAAATGGGAGAAGAGAGGGTGGTAGAATTGCTAGCAAGGCAATATGGAAATGTGGATAAGGATGGGAATGGCCAGCCTAGAGGCTGAAGATGGTGGAAGGGCCCTGGGAGTGGACTTAAAAGCTGAGGTTAGAAGGAAAATGGAATGAGGCATTTGGAAAAAGAGAGGAGCTGCTGTATCATAGGAAGACAAGTGGAGGAAAGGAGAAGGCCCTTGCATGGCCCTAATCAATTTGATGGGCAACAGCTATGATTAACTGACAACTCGTCCCACCTCCAAGGAGCACTGACTGGACAACTCACCTGTGCATATCACAGGGGCCAGGAGAAGCTGAACCCCTGTCCAGTTGCACCTTCTAGAGACCAGAACTCCTCTCTGGGGTTTCAAAGTATCCTGGGCCTGTCAGGGACCAATTTGCAAAAGAGCCAAGCGAAGACAGAGAAAAAGACACAGAAGAAACTCCAGGTGGGAGCGAGAGGCAGGAAAAAGTGTTTCATGTTCACTTCTTGATCAGTCAAGGGGCCAGGGAGAGAATATGAATAGAAGTAACCCAGACACTCGAGGCAGTGGTGAGACTGGCATCAACCCT
Source organism: Pteropus alecto (assembly GCF_000325575.1). NCBI lineage: Eukaryota > Metazoa > Chordata > Mammalia > Chiroptera > Pteropodidae > Pteropus > Pteropus alecto. The sequence goes on along the minus strand of NW_006434981.1, from coordinate 53,116 downwards.
GCCCGCTGCCATGTAGACCTTTAGGGGTTTATGCAGGTGTTAGTTCTTTGGGTGGGGGCCAGGCGGTGACTCACAGACCTCCCAATTCCAGGCCCTTTCCAGGCCTGGAGCCCAGGGTGTTAGAAATAACAAGACCAGCTCTTGTCCTGGGACTTCTATGAAACTTGGTTACTTCATACCTACCTCCCTGCTGGCAGGTGATTGGTGATAACGTCCTTGACCAGGCCATGGACAGCGGCCTCATATGACTGCCAGTGTGGCAGTTGTGTGACCTGAACCAAAAACAGCAGGTCAGTACTGCTGCGTACAGTAAGGTCTCTATCAATGGCAGATCCCTCCTGGAGCTGCAGCCAGTTTATCACACCACTTCCTGCTCAGGCTCAGCAAATGGCGGACCAGAGAGACTGACCGTCAACCCTCCAAAGGCCCCAGTGCTCCTCCAGTCTGAAGAGAACCAAGGCTTAAGACACCGGCACTGTTCTGTGCCAGGGTTCAGACCTTAGCTGCCAGCCTGCTGAGAAGCCAGCCTCCACTGCCAGACATTGACCTCCTTGGCCTCCCTAAGTATGGTCGCACCTGCATTCTATTTGCTCAGAAGCTATAAGCCATCCTCTTTGGGCCAGTGGTTGGTCCAGCCACTGATGTTTATTCTGGAGATGAGCGGTAGCCAGATAGCCCTGGCAATTTCAGAGCTGCGTTCTGCCTGGAATTCAGGCCTCTGCCACTGAGGAGCTGCTTACTTCACTCATTCATTTTGAGACTGGAGCTTTCAAGCAATTCCCCTCGAAATCAAAGAAGAAAACTTTGTCATATTGCAAGTGACAGGGCCCATATGATTTCTCTCCTGTGTGGACTTGAAAAGGAGAGCAAGACAATGACAAGCAAACAAACAAAAATCAGTTTACAGCCTCAGACATGAGACCGGTGTGGATCAGAGACTAAGGGCAGTAGGGGAAGAATGACATGTGTGTGAAGGGGCACAGCATTTGAGAGATGGAGACACACTGGTGGCGGGAACTTAGCACCCAAAACAGGTGACTGATGTTGGAGTGAAGGCAGCGCCCCTGACATGTTGGTAAGAGTGTTAAGCTACGTAGCCCGTCTAGGTTTCATTCAGTCAACGGACAGATGACAGCAGGTTTTGAGGCGCCAAATCCTAGTCTGGTATTCTCCCGATGACAGACTTCTGGACACACTGGGACATTGTTTGGATTAGGTGGGATTATTTTCCATCCTGTCACAGAGCCGCCGAGCATAGACTATTGGAGTAACCTGAGTGCCATTTGAAACAAAGTGGCAGTCCCAGTGCATCAGTGTTTCCTGAGACCATGTCCATCACATTGCTCCTGTGTTTTGAAAACAAGAAGGACTCCAAAAGTATGTGTTCGACAATTTCTAAAAGTCGGCTCCTTCAGAGCCGGAAGAGGGACAGGGTAATCCATTCTAGAATAGGGGAGTGAGAAATAGGGAAATGAAAAGAAGGCTGGGATGCTGATGACAGAGAGACACTCGGGATACTTTCTCAATATGTTTAGAAAAGTTCAACCTTGGAATACAATGAACAACCTTGCCGAGAACAAAGGGTGCTTGGGAGCATTTGTTCTGTTGGCCTTGGGCAAGATAAGGTCTCCCAGGGGACACCGGCAGAAGCCAACTTTCTCATATTTCTGCTCTGTCGAGGTGATTCCTTCTGTCTGAAACTCTATTGTGATTGTTCCCCAGAAACGATCGGATTCCCTAAGGGAGAGTACAGTACGGGAGGCCTTCCACTAGGCAAACAATACTCGATGGATCATTGGGCCAACTGTTTTCAGACATCAAATGAGAATGAGGGTGGGGGAGGTGCCTCAGATTCAACTGCTGCCTGCTGGGTGTGGCAAAGACCCTGGGCCCACTGCTGAGATCTCTGGAATTCACACATGATATGTCTACCCACTGGAAATGCAGGTCACCGTGCATACCTTTTACAGGGTCACTAGAAATTCCATCAGTGAAGTAAAAAAGGAAGGGTGAAGGCTGAGATAACCTTGGAGCTAATGAAATGTTCCTTACTCACTACCAAGGTAACATCTGAGAGATGCCACAGCTAGTCCCCTCCTCAACCATCTGGGCCCTGGACTGAGCTGTGGCCTGAGGTGGACTGGGCCTCCCTTGGTCCCCGATGGCGAGCGTGTCAGCACCACCTGAGGATGGGAGATTCTGGTCCAGTCCTGGATGCTGGCCTGAGCAGGCTGTGGGCAACCCGATGGTTGTAGGGAGACAATTTTGAAGCTCCATCTAATGAATTTGGGCTTGGGTGTATAGGGGGTTAGGAACTTATCAGGTGCATTTCTTTTCTTACTCACACAAAGCGATACACAATGTACCCACATCATTAAACAAATGTGAATTTTATAGAACTTTCATTGAAATGTTCAGGCAGGTACACACACGAAGGCACTCACATTTTTCTACCACCTGGATATCACATAACCACGTCTGTTTCTCACACACATTTAGACACAAACATACACACACACACACACACACACACACACACACACACACACACACACACACAGGGACACTGGAAACTCCCAGCCAGAAACCTATTAGAGCTCGGTTCTTTAGAGAGTGAGGGATATTAAACAGGTCCACCACACTCAGTTGGTTCAGAAAGTGAGGCAACTCGTGGCTGTAACTCTTTGATACAAAAACATGAAGACCCCTAAAGTCATGGAGGACTTCCTTCCAGGCTCTTAAGGCCTCCAGATGCCTCTCACTTTTGGCCCTTCACAATTGGGCCTAGCTCAGTCTCCTCAGCCCTGTGATTTCCAGGCCTCAGGAGGAAAGGGAGTGTACCTAGCAGCATAGCAAGTGCAGTGGACGTGGGGTATCGTCTTCTATGTTGCTGGCCAGGCCTAATAAGATATGACCCAGACCTCTGCCCTGAGGACCCAGTCCGTGGCTGCCCCAGCCTGGCTGAGCAGTGAACTCAACAGCAGCCAAGATCCCAGGAGCAAGCTTTTGCTGGTGGTCCAAAGCCCTGCTGTGGGCAAACAGACTGTCTAAGGTGAGGGTGGGGGAGAGGAGAATGGGCCTCCTCTGTTGGAATAGGTAGGTGAAGATCAGGGGTGTGTAGAAAGGGTAAGGAAGATGGCCAAATGGAAGGATGAAGGGTGGTAGAATTGGCAGCAAGGGAGTACGGAAACATGGAGTCAGAAGAAAATGGGCTGCCTGGAGGCTGAAGAAGGTGGAAGAGCCCTGCGAGAGGACTTGGAAGCTGAGATTAGAAGGAAATGGAATGAGGCATCTGGAAAAAGAGTGGGGCTGCTGAGTCATGGGAAGACACAGTGGAGGAAAGGAGGAGAGAGCCCCAGGTCTAATCCTAATCAATTCGATGGACAACAGCTGATTGGGCAACTCACCTCTGCCAGTCATGGGGCTTGGAGAAGCTGAAGTGCTATCTAGTGGTCTCTTTCCACCCAAAGTTCCCCTCTGGGGCTTTCAGGTGCCCTAGGCTGGGCGGTGACAAGTTTACAGAATAGTCTAGGGAGAACAGAGCCAGACTCAGCAAAGAAGCTCCAGTGGGGAGTGGGAGGGAGGAAAAAGTGCCTCGTATTCACTCTGAATCAGTCAAGAGGCCTGGGACAAGAGCATGGTTGTCGGTAACCAGGAAGCACCCCCGCCCACTGCCCCGCAGACCTTTAGGAGTTTACTCAGGTGCCCTTTCCAGACCTGGGGCCCAGGATGTTCAAAATAACAAGGCCAGCTCTTGTCCTGGGCCTTCTATGAAACTTGTTTTACTTCATACCTACCACACTGTTGGCCAGTGGCTGGTGATGACGGCCTTGACCGGGCTCTGGGTATCGGCCTCATTTCACTGCCAGTGTGGAATTAGTGTGTCCTAAATTGAAAATGGCAGGTCAAGACTGCCGAATTAACAGGGTCTCTATCTATAGCAGAACCTTCCCAGAGCCGCAACCAGTATATTACATCATCTCCTGCTCCCCCTCAGTTAAGGGTAGATCAGAGGAACTGGCCGTCAACTCTCTGCAGACTGAGGAGAACCAGCGCTGAAGACACCTGCACTGACCTGTGCCAGGATTCAGCCCTTAGTTGCTGGCCTGCTGGGAGACAAGCCTCCATGCCACACATTGACCTCCTTGGCCTCCTTAAGCATGGTCATATTTGCATTCTATTTGCCAAGATGCCATAAGCTGTCACCTTTAGGCAAGTGGCAGTCCAGCTGCCAGTTTTTAATCTGGAAATGAGCAGTATCCAGACAGCCTTGGGAATTTTGGGGCTGCGTTCTGCTTGGAATTTAGGCCTCTGCCACTAAAGAGCTCCTCAACTCACCCACTCATTTTGAGACTGGCCCTTTCAAGCAATTCCCCTCCCCATAAAGGGAAGGGGACTATGTCAGACTGCAAGGGACTGGGGCCTTATAATTTCTCTTCTGTGTGGACTTGAATAATAATAAGACACCAACAAAGAAACAATCAAAATCCAATTCAGAGCCTCAGTCCGGAGACCGGTGTGGATTGGGGAGTAAGGGCAGTACTGGGACAACATTTGTGTAAAGGGGATCAGCATCTGGGGGAAAGTTCCACACTAGGCAGTGTGTGCTGAGCATTCTATGCAGGTGATGGATGTTGGAGTAGAAGGCAGCTCCCCTGACTTGTTGTTAAGGGTGTTAAGCCCCGTAGCTCCATTAGGTTTCATTGAGTCCAATGGGAAGACTGAAGCAGGTTTTGAGGTGCCAAACCTTAGTCTGGCATTCTCCTGACTACAGACTTCTGGACACACTAGGACGTTGTTTGGATTAGCTGGGATCATTTTCCATTCTGTCACAGAGCGTCCTAGCAGAGACTATTGGAGTCACCTGAGTGCCATTTGAAACTGATTGACACTCCCAGTGCCTCAGTGTTTCTTGAGACCATGTCCATCATGGTCCTCTTGAGTTTTGAAAATGAGAAGTATTCCCAAAGGATGTGTTTGACTGTTCCTCAGAAGTCAGCTCCTCCAGAGCCGGTAGAGGGACGGGGTAATCACTTCTGGATAGGATAGCAATAAATAGGGAAATGAAAAGAAGGCTGGGATGCTGCTGACAGAGGGACACTTGGGCCCCTTCCTAAGTATGTTTAGAAAAGTTCAACCTTGGAGAACAATGAACAACTTTGTGGAGAACAAAGGGTACTTGGTAGCCATTTGTTCTGTTGGTCTCGGGCTAAAGAAGGTCTCCAGGGGACTGGGCTGATGCCAACTTTCTCATATTCCAGCCCTGTTGAGGTGATTCTCTGTCTGAAACTCTATGTGGATTGCTCCCCAGAAACAATCCGGATTCCCTAGGGGATGGTACAGGAAGTGGGGCCTTGCTCAATGAATCATTGGGTCAATTCTTTTCAGACATCAAATGAGAATGGGGGTGGGGAAGAGAGAAAGGTGTCAAGGAATCAATGGATGGCTGCTGTGTGTGTTAAGGAACTTGGGCCCACTGCTGAGTCCTCTGGAATTCACACATGATATGGCTGGCCACTGGAATTGAGGCTCACCTCACACACCATTTTACAAGGTCACTAGAAATTCCATCGGTGAAGTAAAAATGGAAGTGTGAAGGCAGAGGTAACCTTGGAGCTAATGAGATGTTCCTTACTCACTATAGAAGAAAATATCTGGGAGATGCCACAGCCAGTCTTCTCCTCAGCCATCTGGGCCCTGGACTGAGCTGTGGCCCCAGGAGGACTGGACCTCCCTTGGTTCCTGATGGTGAGTGTTCAGCTACCACCTGAGGACAGAAGAGTTTGGTCCCGACCTGGATGCTGGCCTGAGCAGGTTGTGGGCAACCTGACAGTTGTGGGAAGAAAGCTCATGAAGCTCCTTCTAATGAATCTGGGCTTGGATGAGTAGGTGTTTGGGATCTTATTGGGTGTATTTCTTTACTTATGTAAAGTGGATTTTCAATATGCACACATCATTAAACATATTTGAATTTCATAGAAGTCACATAGCAATGTTCAAGAAGGCACGCACAGGAGGGCACTCACATATTTCCACTTGCCTGGATATCACACAACCACATCTCTATCTCACACGCATTTAGACACAAACACATCCACATCCACACACACACACACACACACACACACACACACACACACACACACGTGCGCGCGCGCGCACATAGGGACACTGTGAACTCTCAGCCAGAAATCTATTTGAGCTTAGTTCTTTAGAGAGTGAAGGACAGGTCCACCATACCCACAGCCGGCTTTTAAAGGGAGACAAGCCATGGGTGTGCCTCTTTGATACAGACACATGAAGACCCCTGAAGTCAAGCAGGCCTCCTAGCGGGGTTTGTAGGCCTCCAGAAGCCTTTCCCTTGGTGCCGTTCACAACTGGGCCTAGCTTGGTCTCCTCAGCCCTGTGACTTCCTGGCCTCAGGAGGAAAGGGAGCGTATCTGACAGCATGGCAGGCAGAGGGGACATGGAGTATTGCCTTCTGAGGTGCTGGCCAGGCCTAATAAGATATGACCCAAAACTCTCCTCCTAGGACCCAGTCCCTGGATGCTGCAGAATAGGCAGCATGACAGTATGGAAACGTGGAGTAGGAAAGGAATGGGCTCCCTGGAGGTCAAAAAGGTGAATGGGCCCTGGGAGTGGACTTGGAAGCTGAGATTAGAAGGAAAATGGAATGAAGCTTCTTGAAAAAGAGTGTGGCCGCTCTGTCATGGGAAGACACAATAGGTCTGACCCTAATCAATTTGATGGACAACAGCTGCGATTACTTGACAGTTAGTCACACAGTTCCCGGTCCTAGGCTACTAGGGTGTTGGCTGGCAGCCCTACTCTCTGGGAGCATGGAGAGTCAACTCTCCAAAACCAAGGATTAATACTGGTTTCTTTGCATGTGCGGCAGGAGCTCGGGGGCTTTCAGGTATAGTCCTTTGCCCAATATCCTACGTTCTTGCATCTGAAGCAAGAACTCAAAGTCTCTTTATTCCTTGGTCTCTTAAGGGATGCTTGTTGGGTACCAAGGGCCTGGCCAATTGTGATGGCCATAATCCTGGCTTTTCATTTTTCTTTATTCTGTTCTTTGTCCCTCTTCAATATTTCAAGTGTTATTCCGTGAGGAGGATTTCCCTGCAAATGCAAGGAGAACAGAATAGGTTGCCCCTGTATCTAAAGAAAACTGAATTTCCTTACCTATTGCATCCAGAGTTACTTGGGGTTCAATTCAATGTCTCCTATTCCTCTTAAGGGATGCTTGTGTCCTCTTAAGGGATGCTTGTCGGGTACCAAGGGCCTGGACAATTGTGACAGGTATAATCCTGGCTTGTCGTTTTTCTTCATTCTTTTCTCTTCTTCCCTCTTCAACATCTTGAGTGTTATCGATTATGAAGGCTATATATAGTATTTGGTTAGTCTGTGGTCCCATTTGCAGCTTTTGAAGCTTGCGTCTGATATCAGGGACCGACCGGCTAATAAAATGCTGGCCTAAGAAAGCTAACCCTGCAGGGGAAGTGGAGTCTACATTAGTATACATCCTAAAGGATTCTTCTAGCTGGTTAAAAAGGTGGTTGGGTTATCATATTTTTCTTGAGTAATGGTTCTAAGCTTCTCATAGTTCATGGATTTTGTATTCCTTTTTTTTTTTCTTTCTTTCTTTTCCCCCATGAGGGTTTCTAGAAATTTGGCGCATTTAGCCATTCCCTCTTGGGTATTATAATTCCAATGAAGATCAGCTAACAGTACTACCTCTGTCCCAGGGGTATGGCCCTGGGGGTTCCTAGCAAAAGGCTCCATCTACCTCCTGACAGGCCGCTGTTAGAATGCGGTCCTTTTCGATTATTGTTACACTATGTAGCCGCAGATGAGCCCAATTGGACTCTGTAGCCTTTAGGGGACCTTAAGGGTGCCCAGCCATGGAGCCACAAATTCGTACCTGACCGAGTCAAGCCGAACAGGCTGCCCATTCATTCACTCATTTACACAGCAAGTTAAAACATTACCTCCCTGCTTTTGGAAGGCTGTGACCTATGTCTTTCCTCCCGGGAAGACCCTGACTGATGTCTTCTCCCCACCGGAAGACCCTGACCTGTGTCTTCTACCTGAAGACTAGGAGGTGATCAAGCTCCTCTTCCGTCCAGAGACGCGACTTGAATAGGGGGCTGAGCCCCAGGGCTTTACCTTATCCTGTGGCCATTCCTGGTTCCCTCCTATGAGTCTGGTTGGAGGCTCAGCCATCCTGGGAAATGGGGCACTGGTCCAAAAGAGAACCTGGAATACCATCAGGTGGCACGACTTCTCGTTCTTCTCGGAGCTCCTCTGCCCTGGCCTGGCTGAGCCACCGGTCCAGTGGCTCAAAGGGCTGGCATGGTTGGAGTCTCCCTGGGGAATCCAGAAATGTTGCAAAAAAGTGGCAAAACAAGACCAGCGAGAAACCAAGCACCGCTTGGAGAGTTGGAGAACTCAGGTTTATTATGCTGGTGGTCCCAGAAGAGCTAGTGCTCTGAAGATCTGGGCCCCAAGCTCAGGGGTAACCTTACTTTTATAGGGCTTAACAAGCAAAGGCAATACATCTGTGCTTAACAAGCAAAGGCAATACATCTGTTATCTAGACAGCACAAGAAAAGGGAGGGTGAGTCTTCCAATGATCTTGAGGTCACCCATCCTTTCGCCCTATGCCGCAAACTTGTCTACAGATTACAATGTTAGCCATTTAAGTAGAAAATTCCTCTTCAATAACAGGCTTGACTGGGCCCTGGGCAGTGGCCTTATTTCATGGCCATTGTGGCATTTGTGTGTTCTGAGCTGAAAATGGCACGTCAGGACTGCTGCGAACAGCATGGGTCTCTACCAATAGCAGAACCCTCCCGGAGCCACCACCAGTGTATTGCACCACCTCCTGCCCAGCATCTGCAAAGGGTTGACCAGAGGAACTGGCCATTCACTCTCCACAGGCCCCACTGCACAAAGAGACCCCAGGAGAAACAAGGCTCAAGATGCCTGCACTGTACTGTGCCAGGTTTCAGCCATTAGATGCCAGCCTGCTGGGAGGCCAGCTTTCCACTGCCACACATTAACCCCCTTGACCCCCATAAGCACTGCATTCTATTTGTCCAGATGCCATAAGCTGTCCCCTTTGGGCCGGTGGCTGGTCCAGCCACAGGTGTTTAATTGGGAGATACGCGGTCACCAGATTGCCCTGGGAATTTCAAAGCTAGGTTCCGCCTGGAATTCAGGCTTCTGCCACTGAAGAGCTGCTCAACTCATCCATTCATTTTGAGACTGGCCCTTTCAAGCAATTCCCCTTCCTATCAAGGGAAGGGAACTCTGTCACACTGCAAGGTACAGGGTTCCTATGATTGCTCTCCAGTGTGGACTTAAAAAGGAGAGCAAGACACCAACAAGCAAACAAACAAAAGCCAATTCAGAGCCTCAGATAAGAGACTGGTGTGGATCAGAGACTAAGGGCATTATGGGGAGAAAACGTGTGTAAAGGGGCTCAGCATTTGGGGGAAAGTGACTAACCAGGCAGTGGGTGCCGATCAGCCCACGCAGGTGATGGATGTTGAAATAGACAGCAGCTCCCCTGACATGTTGGTGAGGGTGTTAAGTCCCGTAGCTCCACTAGGTTTCATTGAGTTCAATGGAGAGACCACGGTAGGTTTTGAGGCGCCAGACACTAGTCTGGCATTCTCCTGATGACAGATTTCTGGATACAATGGTACGTTGTTTGGATTAGCTGGGATATTTTTCCATCCTGTCACAGAACTGCCTAGCAGAGACTATTGGAGGCACCTGAGTGCCATTTGAAATGGAGTAGCCGCCCCAGTGCCTCAGTATTTCCTGAGACCAGGTCCGTCAAGTTCCTCCTGATTTCTGAAAACGAAAAGGACTCCAAAAGGATGTGTTTGACCCTTCCTGAGAAGTTGGCTCCCCCAGAGCCAGAAGAGGGACAGGATAATCCATTCTGGAATAGGGGAGTGAGAAATGATGGCTGGGATGCTGCTGACAGAGGGACACTTGGGACTCCTTTCTCAGTATGTTTAGAAAAGTTCAACCTTGGAGAATAATGAACAAAGTTGTCTAGAACGAAGGGTACTTGGGAGCCATTATTTCTGTTGTCCTTGGGCTAAAGAAGGTCTCCAGGGGACCTGGGCTGATGCCAACTTTCTAATATTCCAGCCCTGTTGAGGTGATTCCCTCTGTCTGAAACTCTATGGAAATTGCTCTGGATTCCTTAAGGGACGGTACAGAATGTGAGGCCTTTCCTGATGCAAACACTGCTTAATGGATTATTGAATCAAGTTTTTTTCAGATATCATATAAGAGTGGGGGTGGAGGATGGAGAAAGGTACCAGGGAATCAATGGGTGGCTGCTGTATGTGTTAAGGACCTTGGGCCCATTGCTGAGTTCTCTGGAATTCACACATGATATGGCCAGCCACTAGAAATGTGGGTCACTTTGCACATCCTTTTACAAGATCATTAGAAAGTCCATAGTTGAAGTAGAAACGGAAAGGTGAAGGCCAAGGTAACCTTGGAGCTAATGAAATGTTCCCTACTAACTACCGAAGAAAACATCTGAGAGATGCCACAGCCAGTCCCCTTCTCAGCCATCTGGGTCCTGGACCGAGCTGTGGCCTCAGGAGGACTGGGCCTCCCTTGGTTCCCAATGACGAGCATGTCAGCCACCACCTGAAGACAGGATTCTGGTCCTGACTTGGATGCTGGCCTGAGCAGGCTGCAGGCAACCCGATGGTTGTGGAGAAACAGCTCATGAAACCCCATCTAATGAATCTGGGCTCGGGTGCGTGGGGGTTTGGGATCTTATTGGGTGCATTTCTTATTTTTACTCACACAAAGTGAATGTACAATGTGCCCACATTATTAAACAAATGTGAATTTCGTGGAAGTCTCATAGAAATGTTCAGGCAGGCGTACACATGAGGACACTCATATATTTCCACCTGCCTGGATATTACACAACCACGTCTCTATTTCACACACATTTAGACACAGACAAACACATCCACATCTACACACACACACACGCATGCACACACATAGGGACACCGTGAACTCTCAGCCAGAAAACTATTTGAGCTCAGTTCTTTAGAGAGTGAGGGACATAGAACAGGTACACCACACCCACAGCCGGCTTTTAAAGTCAGACAAGCCATGGGTGTGCCTCTTTGATACAGACACATGAAGACCCCCGAAGTCAAGGAGGCCTCCCAGCAGGCTTATAAGGCCTCCAGAGGCCTTTCCCTTGGTGCCCTTCACAACTGGGCCTAGCTGGATTTCTCAGCCCTGTGACTTCCTGGCCTCATGAGGAAAGGGAGTGTGCCTGAAAGGATGGCTGGTGGCAGGGATGTAGGATATCGTATTCTGAGGTGCTGGCCAGGCCTAAAAGATATGACCTAAACCTCTGCCCCTAGGACCCAGTCCCAGGCTGCCTCGACCTGGCTGGGCCATGGGCTTGACAGCAGCCAATGTCCCAGGAGCAGGGTGCTTGCTGGTGTTCCAAAGCCCTGCTGTGGACAAACAGACTGTTTAGGATAAGAGTGTGGGAGGGGAGATAAGTAGTTGAGGATCACGGGAGTGTAGAGGCATTAAGGAAGATGGTCAAATGGGAGGAGGGAGGGCGGTAGAATTGGAAGCAAGGGAGTATAGAAACGTGGAGTAGGAAGGGAATGTGATGCCTGGGGGCTGAAGAAGGTGGAAGGGCCCTGGTGAAGAGAAAATTTGAGGAATTTCATTAAAAACTAATCAGCTTTCTGTTCTGCTTCTGTAAATATGCTTGCTTTCAGCAAAAGTGCTTGCTGCATGAAAGAGCTCACTTGTACCCTGCTTGATTGGCAAATGTAACTGTTTATATTTTTGCTCCATGAATGTAACTGTTTGTGCCCCTAGCAGCACCCATATCTCCTAGCACTTTGTACCCTGGCAGCTCCCTTTTCCTGTAACAATTTATAGCACCTTGTATTGGCCAGTAACCATGACAACTCCCGCCCTTCTGCCAATGTTACTACTTGCAACCATAGCAACTCTCTTCATTTGTAACGGTCTAATTTTGAATCAGCCAATCAGCTTGTGTAAAAACCCTGTATATAAGGAATGTTGCCACTGAGCACACTGCCCAGATCTTCAGAAGGCTAGCTCATCTGGGACAGTGAGTTATAAACCTGAGTTCTCCTTCTCTCCAAGTTACTGCTTGGTTTTTTGCTGGACTGGGTTTGGGATTTTTCTACAACAGTTTTGGAGGCCTCAGCGAGATTCCAACCACGCTGGCCTCTTGAGCCACCATATCAGTGGCTCAGCTGGGGTTCCGAGGCAGAGGAACGGAGGCGGAGGGGTTCCAAGATGACTGAGGAGACGCGTCACATGAATACTTCGGATTGTCTTTTGGATTGGTACCCTGACTCCTCAGGGTGGCTGAGCTGCCCGACTAGACTCATAGGAGGGAAGGACCAATTCACTAGAAACGGCCACAGGAGGAAGAGGTACCAGGTAAGATCAAAGGGAATAAAAGAGTAGGAGTGTAAATGCACAAAGTAAGATCAAAAGAGTAAGCTATCTGAGTATGGTATTGGGACATTCCCCATTCAGGTCCCCTCTGTCGGAGGGAAGAGAAACTGCACACAGCTTCCTGGTCTTCAGTAAGAAGACATTGATCAGGGAACCTGTCGTGTGATTTCCAGGTTCATCAGGAGTCTTCATAAGGGTGGGGCGGAGATCCAGGAGTCTCCCCAATGTGGGAGGCATCAGGTTGAGGCAGGCACCCACTAGCCGAGGGTAAAACTTGTGTGTACTGGTGGAGAAGGGCAATGTTTTAACCTGATGTGTGGATATGAGAGTGAATGAGCGGCTTGGTTGGTTTGATCAGTCAGGTGCGAGATGTAGCTCCACGGCTGGGCACCCTTAAGGTCCCCTCAAGGCCATGGGATTTTTGTGGGCTCATTCTGTGGGTCTGTGGTGAATGGCATATGGTCCAGAGCAGCATCAGACTAGTGTCTGATTACAAGTCACAAAGCTGAGTCCACTATGGCTAAGCGTTACCTAATCTCCCTGCGAGGGGACACGGCCAGATGAGCATCTGAATGGTCTCCTCTTTGGAGGAGGCACCCACCCTTGTTTGTCTTTGTGTCACCGTTGCAGGTGGGAAGAGTTTGGTCAACACTAAGTAAAGGGGAGAATTCCATCACCCTCCGGAGGGCAACCAACTGCCTTCTACAAGTTAAGGGGAAGTGGCTGTTTGCTCTCTAGTGCACATTGTTAAGGAATAGTGGGAGGTGTGTAAAAATAAATGAGTGCTGAATGACTGAGACGTAGTCTTGCTCTGAAGTGAGAGTTGAACTCCAATCTGCGGTTCCGTGGCGACCCTCATATGGCTTACGGTGCCCCACTGGATCTCCGTGAGGAGTCTACTCCAGTGGTCCGGGTCAGCGGTTTATACCGACCCACGAATGCCAAGAGGCGCCTGAAATGCCTGTGAGAGGAGCGGCTGGAGATGGGCGAAGTGAGTGGTGTCTCCTCCAATTTCTCTGACCCTATCCCCACTTTTGTTGTATGGCGTGATTGTTGTCTGTTGTGGAGGTGTGGGAGGTACCTCAGATCTATATGAAGGAATAAGGCATGTCGAAGAAGGTTTGAGTAAGTAGAAAGGAAAATGTTATTGGTAACAGAAGGTATAAGGTCTGGAGACATGTTTTGAAGGAAATTGAAGGAAAGGTGTTTGCCTCAGAGTTGGTTATTTCTGAATGAGTGAAAAGAGGCAAACTGAGGGGGAAAAAGTGGTAGAAGATTTGTGTATATGAAGAGAAATCCCGAGGGGAAATTAAGCTGAAGGAATAAACAAAGTGTAAAATCCTGAGAGGAAAGTGTGAAAGAAGGTTTTGGGAAGGGATCTTGAGGAGAAATTTTATGTAACTAAGTGAAACAAGCTTGGAAATGTGAATGTCGAAAGTAAGTTAATGTAAAATTAGAACTGTGTTTAATGTTTCTGAGACTATTGGTCTGCTACTAAAGTTATGAAGAGGTTTTCTAAGAAGAAAACAAGAATTCTGTCAAAATAATTTAAGTGTTTTATGTTGTTTTAATCAGGTTTCTGAAACCTGAGGGAATATATTAACACTGGCCTCTGAACTCAATTGTCAAAGGAAACTCCTTGAAAATATGAAGGTACCGCTAAACCAACTTTCTTAGATTGTATGTTGGAAAATTTTAAGAAAAGTTTCTCAGATAATTACAGGACCAGGTTGAACCCAGAAAAGCTTCATACTTTTTGTGAGCTTGAATGGTCCACATTCAGGATAGGGTGGCCCTTGGAAGGGACCTTAGATCTCCCCACAGTATGGGCAGTATATCAGGAAGTGACAGGGACCCCTGGATATCCAGACCAGTGGCTGTACATAGACACATGGCTGCAGATCACTACTATGGTGCTCCCTTGGGTCTGGTTTAGTGTGAATAGGCAGGGACAGAATGAGGTACTTGTGGCCTAACCAACTCAAGAAAAGAACAAGGAGGTGCCAGCGAAAATAATCCACCAAGGGGACTCCAAGGAAGAACCTATTTTCTTCCTACTACTGTACACCTCGGCAGGTCCGTCAGTCCCTGTGCAACTACTTTACACACAATCTCCAGCAGGATTCTACCATCATTGCTTGCACCACCCCCTAATGCCCCTAAGCCCCGGGCCTGAGCCATGTCCTCCGTCAGGTTCAAATTTAACTCCTCAGATCACTCTATTTGGTATGTAGGGCCAATGTCTCATGAGGAGGTGCAAACCCCACTCCAAGGTTGACTCCACGACATGTTCCTAGTCTGCAACTCCTCCACCTGTCCGGGGACTATGTACTCTCTGTGTCCGAGAATGCACAAGTCTCCTACTACATCATCAACTCACTTCCCAACCGCCGTTTTAAGATCAGGGACCTAGAATTTGACTGCTAGCTGGCCCTGCTAGAGTTTTAAAAAACTCACTGCCTAAACACCACCAACCTGATGGTATCTAAGCACCCAGATATCTAAGCACATTAGAACATGTATGGATTCACTATGTCTTTCCTGGGATCGATGCTGAGGACCTGCCCTTTGAAAAAGGTGAGATCCTGGTAATAATAGAGAAGCCTGATGAACAGTGGTAGAGTGCCCGGGACAAGAATGGCCGAGTTGGGATGATTCCCATCTCCTTTGTTAAAAAGCTAGTGAGACCCCCCACTTCGCCGCAACCAAAGTGCCTTCTGCAAAGAGATCGGTCATTGGAAGAACGAGTGCCCCCACTGTGGGAGAATGCTTGAAGGGCTAGAGAAGATCAATCAATCTCGTAAAGGAAAATACCAGCCTGAGCCAGCCGTCCAAGAGCTTATTGGTCTGGCCAAAGAACAGTCAGACTAGGGGTGACCAGGCTCTCTGATCCTAGGACCCCAGGAGCCTATGGTCTCAATAGAAGTAGGGGGCCAATCAAGGACTTTTATGGTGGACACTGGGGCACAAATCACCTTTACCTTAGGGAAGTTCACCTGTCTCACATTGAGGTGCCAGCCGCTTTAATGATGGCTGTGACTGTGCCCAGAGAAGATGAATGGCATCTTTATCCTTCCGGAGAAAAAAACAAATGAATCGAACCAGTTTGATAGAACTACTGTCTGGTCAGAAAAGTGTGTGGGGGGGTCCAGGTCTAGCCAAAAATCATGCACCCATTGTGGCAAATCTGAAACCAGAGGCCCTCCTCGTCACACGAAGACAGTATCCAGTGTCACAGGAGGCGCGCCTAGGAATTCGGGACCACATTTAGTGTTTGTGCAATGTCGGAATTCTGGTTGGATGTCATTTACCTTGGAGTGCTCACCTCTTTCCGGTTGGGGCCTAGAGA
>NW_006434981.1:7273-37200 GCF_000325575.1 Pteropus alecto | reverse complement strand
CTTTCCGGTTGGGAGGCCTAGAGAGAACTACTGCCATCCCGTCCAGGACCTCCATCCCATCAACAATGCAGTGATCACCATCTGTCTGGTGGTTTCGAACCCATGTACCCTCCCGAGTCTTCTACCTGCTCAAGCGAGCTGGTTCACGTGCCTCGACCTTGAAGACACCTTCTTAAGTCTCTGGTTGTCATTGGCTAGACAGCCTTTGTTTGCCTTTTACTGGGAGGACCCACACACTAGGAGAAAAGGCGCGGCTGACCTGGACTCGACTGCCACAAAGCTTTAAGAACTCACCTACCTTTTTTGGCAAAGCATTGACTGTAGATCTGGCTGCCTTCCACAGAGAGACTTGCACTCTACTGCAGTTCGTAGATGACCTGCTACTGGCTAGCTCCGCCCAAAGGGACTGCTGGAAAGATACTAAAGCCTTATTGGCCCTACTCTCTACCACGGGGTCCAAGGTATTGTGGAAAAAGGCTCAGATATGCAAACAGGAGGTCAGGCACCTTGGATTTATCATTTTGAAAGGATGCCAGGCACTTAGACATGAAGGGAATTTGGCCATCTGCTCAATACCTTGGCCAAACACCAAGAAAGGCTCCATGAGTTCTTAGGGGCAGCTGGATTCTGTAGAATCTGAATTCTCAAGGGTTTCTCTAAGAATGCCAAGCCACTATATGAGGCTACAGCTGGGTCTGGAAAAGACTACTTGGAAATAGGGCTCCAAACAAGACAAAGTTTTCAAAGAAATAAAGAGACTCTGAACCAGTACTCCAGCATTAAGAATACCAGACGTGACATGAGACTTTAGCCTTTGTGGGGGGTCCCCACACAAGTAGTTAGGCCATGGCAATGCCCAATTGCATATTTGTCCAAATGGCTAGATCTGGAAGCTCTGGGATGGCCGCCGTGTCTCAAGGCCTTAGCTGCCACGGTAGTCCTGGTTGGGGAAGTGGGCAAGCTTGCACTGGGACAACGCCAGAATGACTCATCATTGGGGGCTGCTTTACAAGGGTCCATGAGTTCACCTCAAAACTAAGAAATCGAAATCAAACCCCACTATGGAAGGGCTTCCCAACCACAACCATGAGGAGGTCATGGCCAGATCAAACAGATGTTCTCTTTAGGACCCAGAACTACTATTGTTCACAGGTGGCTAAACAATGATGCTGATGAGGTGATTTGAGCTAGGTCTCTGCTGCAGGGCTGGTCATCACAGCGGGCTGAACTGTGGGCACTTGTCTGTGCACTGCAGCAGGCTGAAGGGAGGCGGGCCAGCGTCTACACTGATTCAAGGTATGCCTTTGCTATCCTGCACGTACATGGGGCCATTTATAAAAGAGGGATTGTTGTTGGCAAGAAGAAAGGAAATCAGACCTTCTTCAAAAGCTCTAGGAATCAAATGAAAACTCCACATTACCTTTAGACTGTAGAGTTCAGGGAAAGTTGAACGCATGAACTGGATCTACAAAACCACTCTAGTTAGGCCTTGTCAGAAAACCCAAGACCCCACTTGGGTTAAGGCAGAAAGAAAAAGAGCTCCATGAAACTCCCAGTAGGCAGGGACTATGACTATTCTCAGGAGAAAGCAGATATGGAAGAAGAGACCTCCAGGCCCTCAACATCCATATAATAGCAAGAGGATTCATAGCTCATAGAAAAAAATTAGGCAGAAAAATTAATTAAGGAGAGTCTGGGATCATCTTATCTTAGAAGGGATCCACAAAATCTTTTATGAGAACTCCCCCACCCCCAGTGATAAGGAAGCTAAAGGAAACCCTAGATCAATGACTAACCTAGAAATGTCCCAACACCTTCGGGCCTTAGAGAAGATTCTCTACCACATCACTCAGGAAACTTTAGAAAGGGTTCCTATCCCTTTAGGGAATTGGGTCCACCCCTTTTATCCAGGAGATGAAGTATGAGTTGAAGATTGGAAAAAGAAGTCGCTCCAGCTGAGCTGGACAGGTCCTCACGCTATTATATTAGCAACTCCTATTGCTTTGAAAATTTCAGGTATCACCCTGTGGATCCACCACACCTGGGTAAAGAGGGCAGCACCTCTGGAAAGTTGGGAGACTTGGACTGTGGAGCCTCTTTCTGATCAACTGCTCCATGTTGTACTCTGGGCAGCAGAAGTCCACCAGAGATCGTCAGCCCTGCTCTGGCCACACCCGGAAGCTGGCCAGTCTGCACATGGCAGGACTTTGAGGATCGACCGCCGGCTTCTGCAGAAACTCCATCGTGAACAGGGAAGATGGATTCCACCAACTCTTGTAAGAAGAAAGATGACATGCCCTGCTCCAGCCACAACCGGAAGCTGACTGGTCCACACATGGCCAAAGCCTGAGGAATTTCATCGTGGGACTCATTATAATTGGACACTGGGGAGGGAAGGAAATTAGGGCAGAGCACTGTCAGCTATGCATTCATACCACTGAATAAGGTAAGACTACCTTAATTTTCTATAGCTACTATGAATGTCAGGGAACTCAGAAAGGGATCTGTACCTGTAACCAGACTCAGTATTCAATATGTGACCCAGGAAGTAATCAGCATTATATGCTATAACCCGAATGACCCTTCCACTGAAATAGTTTATGAAATAAGGGTAGCTGTGAGGGACTACAGGGGAAGATGGACAGATGGACACATGTTGGCCCAGACTAGAATGAAAGAAGATATTAATCAGATAATCCTAAAGTTTGATGCTTGTGCAGCTATGAGTCAGGGCCAAAGGGAGGAAGGGAGATCCTGCAGATCTCTCAGCTGGGAAAGAGTTACAGGACAGAAGAAAAGTATATATATCCCCACAGTTCCTCATGTGGAGCAAGCTGTGCCTATTGGTCATGTGTTCTACGGGCTACTTGGGAGAAAGACACCACCAAGAAAGAGGTGTATTTAAGGAAAGTGGTAGCCTTATCAAGCTGTACCACGGATATGTGCAATTCATTAGAGTTAATCATAATCAACCCCTTTAACCTCCGTTGGAGTTCTGGAGAAGTATTAACACTTAGCATTGATAGAATGGGCCTAAATCACTATGTTCAAATCCATATTCTTATTAAAGGTCAAGGACCATTCAGCCCAAATCTATCAGGTTCATAAGTTCTTCTATAAGGAAGTAACTGAACCCCTACCCCCATCGCCACAATCAATCAAAAACTTACTTCTTAGAATGGCTGAAGAAATAGATCACTCCCTGAATGTCACCTCCTGCTATATATGTGGGGGAACTCTAGTGGGAGATAGATGGCTATGGGAAGCTACTGACTTGGTTCCCAACCAGGCAATGCCAGATATAATGACTCTACGTACCTCAAACGATGGTCAGTGGATTTTAGACCATACAATTATTAGACAATACTGCCTGGCCAGAGGTAGAAGAAATCTCAAACACTCAGTCAGGAACTTAATTTGCTCAGGCCAACGATATAATGCCACCTCCAGACAAAGCATGTGGTTGCGAAACAGAAAAGAGAGAAATCAGTTGGCCAGATTCCCAGGGCTAACTAAAACCAGACGTAGCTCACTCAGGGCCCGAGACTGGACAGCTTCACATGGACTTTACTGAATTTATGGAATTACGGCCTATAACCGCCTCTCCACAAACTGGAAAGGAAGCTGTGTAATTGGCATGATAAAACCATCCTTTTTCCTCTTACCTCTGAAAACAGGGGAATAGCTTGATCATCTGTCCAAAAACTCCTGCAAATGGTAAAGAGAGAACTCCGAATGGGGGACTAAGTGGATGATGACTGGCCCGCAGAACGAATAATCCAATACTATGGGCCTACCACTTAGGCAAAATTTGGATCTTGGGGATACCATACCCCCATTTACATGTTAAACTGAATTATCCAACTGCAGGCAGTTTTAGAAATCATTACTAACAAGACTGGGAGAGCACTAACTCTCCTTGCACATCAATGGACTCAAATGAGAAATGCCATCTACCAAAACAGGAGGCGTGTGAAGAAAATTCAATCTCACCAACTGTTGTATACAGATAGATGACTAGGCCCAGGCGGTTGAGGACCTTGTTGAGCGAATGACAAAACTGGCACATGTGCCCAAGTAAGTATGGCACGGATAGGACCCCGATAACCACTTTGGAGGTTAGCTCTCTACTTTTGGAGGCGACGAAAAGGTATATTTCAGAGCTTCGCTGGACGTGGCAGGATTTACCACTTGCTGGATGTGGCAGGTGGCATCTGAACAGGGAGCTAGATACAGGAAAACGTGTAAAAAAAAAAAAGAGGTAAGGTGAGAAAACTCCCTTGGGAAAAAAGCGTATGCAAAAGAGGAGGGAAAAAATACATATTACAGCCTGGTAGAACTCAAGAAAACACGCGTGCTAAATAAATTTAAGGAATAGGCTGTCATCATCAGGAGTAAAATATAAGACAGCAAGGGCCAAAGAGAGGAGCCTTTATGTACAAATGTTTAAGGCCATAGAAGAAAGAAAAACTGTGGAAAAGACCTTTATGTAATAGAATTCTCAGTCTCTAGTCCAGGGAAATCAAGAAGGAAATAAAAAAGGTGATACCCTATAAAGAATTTAAATGGGCATCAAAAGAGAGGAATGAAGAGGAAATTTGGAGAATTTCATTAAAAACTAATCATCTTTTTGTTCTGCTTCTGTAAATATGCTTGCTTTCTGCAAAAGTGCTTGCTGTATGCAAGAGCTTACTTGCAATCTGCTTGATCTGCAAATGTAACTGCACCTTTGCTCTAGGAATGTAACTATTTGTGTCCCTAGCAGGACCCACCTCTTGTAGCACTTTGTACCCTGGCAGCTCAAGCTTCCTGTAACAATTTGCAACACCTTGTACCAGCGGGTAACCCATGATAACTCCCGGCCCTTCTGCCAATGTTACTACTTGCAACCATAGCAACTCCCTCCGCTTTGTAACCGTCTAAGTTCAAATTAACTAATAGGCTTGTGTAAAAGCCCTGTATATAAGGAATGTTGCCATTGAGCACACTGCCCAGATCTTCAGAAGGCTAGCTCATCTGGGACAGGGTGTAATAAACCTGAGTTATCCTTCTCTCGGAGTTAATGCTTGGTTTTTTACTGGACTGGGTTTGGAATTTCTCCACAACACTGGGAGCAGACTTGGAAGCTGAGATTACAAGAAAAATGGAATGAAGCTTTTTGAAAAAGAGAGGGGATGCTGTGTCATGGGAAGAAACAATGGAGAAAAGAAGAAGAGAGCCCCAGGCTTGATCCTAATCAATTCGATGGACGACAGCTGTGATTAATTGAAGCTAGTCCTGCCTCTAAAAAAAAAGTGCTGATTGGGCAACTCACGTCTGCCAATCATGGTTCCCGGAGAAGCTGAAGCCCTATCCAGAGGCCCCTTCCCATTGAGAGCTCCCCTCTGGCATTTCCAAGTGCTCTAGGCCTGGTGGTGACTAGTCTACAGAAGAGTCTAGGAAGGACAGAGCCAGACTCAGAGATGAAGCTCCAGAGGGGAGCAAAGGGCAGAAAAAGGCGACTCATGTTCACTTCCAAAGCAGCCAAGAGGCCTGGGGCAAGATCATGCATATCAGTGATCTGGAATCTCAGGGCAGGAGTGAGACTGGAAGCACCTCTGCCTGTTGCCCTGCAGACCTATAGGGGTTTATACTGGTGCCATTGCCAAGGGTTGGCGCAAGGCAGTGATTCCCAGACCTCCCAATTCCATGCTGTTTCCAGGCCTGGTTCCCAGGGCACTTGAAATAACAAGGCCAGCTCTTGTCCTGAACCTTCTGTGAAACTTGGCTACTGCATCCCTACTGCCCTGCTGGTGGGTGGCTGGAGATAACAGCCATGACTGGACCATGGGCAGCAGCCCCATTTCACTGCCAGTGTGGCATTTGTGTGTCCTGAACTGAGAAGACAGGTGAAGACTTCTGCGTATAACAAGGTCTCTATCAATTGCAGAACCCTCCTAGAGCTGCCATCAGTGTATCGCATCACCTCCTCCCCAGCTTCAGCAAAGGGTGCACCAGAAGGACTGGCCCTCCACTCTCCACAGGCCCCAGTGCTCCAAAAAAACCCCAGGAGAACTAAGGCTCAAAATGCCTGCACTATCCTGTGCCAGGTACCGGGCATTAGCTGCCGGTTTGCTGGGATGCCAACCTCCAGTGCCGCACATTGACTTCTTTGGCCTCCCTAATCATGGTCGTGTCTGCATTCTATTTGACCGGATGCCATAAGCTGTCCACTTTGGGCCAGTTGCTGGTCCAGGCACTGGTGTTTATTGTAGAGACCAGCGGTCGCCAGACAGCCCTGGGGATATCGGATCTGCGTTCTGCTTGGAATTCAGGCCTCTGCCACTGAAGAGCTCCTCAACTCACCCATTCAATTTGGGACTGGCCCTTTCAAGCAATTCCCCTTCCCATCAAGGGAAGGGAACTCTGTCACACTGCAAGGGACAGGGCCATTAGGTTTTCTCTCCCACGTGACTTGAAGAGGAAGCAAGACATCAACAAGCAAACAAACCAAAGCCACTTCAGAGCCTAAGACCTGAGACCAGTGTGGATCAGAGACTAAGGGCAGTAGGGGGAGAACAACATGTATGTAAAGGGGCTCATCGTTTGGGAGAAAGTGATACACCAGGCAATAGGTGTCAAGCTGCCCAGGCAGATGATGGATGTTGGAGTACAAAGCAGTGCCCCTGACATATTGGTAATAGTGTTAAGCCACAATGCCCTGTTTTATTTAATTGAATTCAATGGAGAGATCGTGGCAGCATCTGAGGTGCCAAATCCTAGTCTGGCATTCTCCTGACAACAGATTTCTGGAGAGAATAAGACATTGTTTGGATTAGCTGAGATTGTTTTCCATCCTGTCACAGAGCTACCTAGCAGAGACTATTGGAGTCACCTGAGTGTCATTTGAAACTGATTGACACTCCCGGTGCCTCAGTGTTTCCTGAGACCATGTCCATCATGGTCCTCTTGAGTTTTGAAAATGAGAAGTATTCCCAAAGGATGTGTTCGACTGTTCCTCATAAGTCAGCTCCTCCAGAGCTGGAAGAAGTTCTGGGTACTCCATTCTGGATTAGGGGAGTGAGGAATAGAAAAATGAAAAGAAGGCTGGGATGGTGCTGACAGAGGGACACTCAAGACACTTTCTTAATATGTTTAGAAAAGTCCAACCTTGGAGTACAATGAACAACCTTGTCGAGAACAAAGAGTTCTTGGTAACCATTTTCTGTTGACCTTGGGCTAAATAAGGTCTCCCCGGGACCCTGGCTGATGGCAACTTTCTCATATTCCTGTCTTGTTGTGGTGATTCCATCTGTCTGAAACTGTATCATGATTGTTCCCCAGAAACAATATGTATTCCTTAAGGATTGGTATAGGACCTGAGGCCTTCCCCAAGGCAAACACTGCTTGCTCAATGGATCATTGGGTCAATTCTTTTCAGACATCAAATGAGAATGGAGGTGGGCAAGGGAGAAAGGCGCCAGAGAATCGATTGGTGGCTGCTGTGTGTGGCAAAGACTCTGGGCCCACTGCTGAGATCTTTATAATTCACACATGATATGTCCACCCACTGGAAATGTGGGTCACCTCGCACACCCTTTACAAGGTCACTAGAAATTCCACACGTGAAATAGAAAGGGAAGGGTGAAGGCCGAGTTAACTTTGAAGCTAATGAACGGACCTCTACTCACTATCGAGGAAATCATTGGAGAGATGCCACAGCCAGTCCCCTACTCAGCCATCCAGGCCCTAGGCCAAGCTGTGGCCTCAGGATGACTGGTCCTTCATTGGTCCCCGATGATGAGCATGTTTGCTACCTCTCGTGGCCAGGAAATTCTGGTCCTGACCTGGAATTTGGCCTGAACAGGCTGCGGGCAACCCAATGGTTCTGGGGAGATAGCATATGAAGCTCCATCTAATGAATGTGGGTTCGGGTATGTGGGGATTTGGGATCTTAACGGGTGCTTTCTTTTCTTTACTCATACAGAATGGATGTACATGGGCCCACATCATTAAACAAACATGAATTTCATAGAAGTCTCATAGAAATGTTCAGGCAGGCTCATACACAAGGGCACTCACATATTTCCACTTGCCTGGATATCACACAAAAAACATCTCTAAATCACACACATTTAGACACAGACAAACACATACACACACATAGATGCACGCATACACATACACACATGCACACACATAGGGACAGTGTAAACTCCCAGCCAGAGACCTATTTGAGCTCAGTTCTTTAGAGGGACATAGAACAGGTCCACCACACCCACAGCCGGCTAGGAAAATGAGGCAAGCTGTAGCTGAGCTTCTTTAATACAGACCCATGAAGACCCCTGAAGTCAAGGATGCCTCCAAGTTAGGTTCTCAAGGCCTTCAGAAGCCTTTCCCTTTGGTGCCCTTCATGACTGGGCCTAGCTCGGTCTCCTCAGCCCTGTGACTTCCTGGTCTCAGGAGGAAAAGGAGTGTGCCTGGAGGCATGGCAGGCAAAGGGGATGTGGGGTATTGTTTTCTGAGGTACTGGCCAGGCCTAATAACATAGGACCCAAAACTCTACTCCCAAGGCCCAGTCCCTGTCTGCCCCAGTCTGGCTTGGCAGTGGGCTTGACAGCAGCTAAAGTCCCAGGAGCAGGGTGCTTGTTGGTGGTCCAAAGTTCTGCTCTGGACAAACATAATGTCCAGGAAGAGAGTGCGGGAGGGGGAGAATGGGCCACTTGTTTTGAATCAGGTAAGTGAGGATTATGGCTTTGGAGAGGAGTAAGGACACTGGTCACATGGGAGAAACTGAAACTGAAGTGGAAGTCTCGGTCCATTGTACCAAGTTACTTTTTTAAAAGTAGGTGAATTCGAGTCCTTTACCCACAGCACAAAGCCTTTCTCCTGGTAAGAGAAACTGTCATGGAGACCTAGA
This sequence comes from Pteropus alecto, assembly GCF_000325575.1. Classification (NCBI taxonomy): domain Eukaryota; kingdom Metazoa; phylum Chordata; class Mammalia; order Chiroptera; family Pteropodidae; genus Pteropus; species Pteropus alecto. The sequence goes on along the minus strand of NW_006434981.1, from coordinate 28,301 downwards.
GCCTGGCTCCAAGCCTGGACTTTTTTTTTTTTTTTTTAAAGAACTAGAGTAGAGAGCTTGGACCACAAAATCAGTCCTTTCCCCTTTTCTAGGAAGTAGAGTTGAGATCTTAGCCAAGAGGATCTATCCTGTGTTTTCCTAACTGAACCTTAAGTGGAAGACTTGGCCCCTTTGAAAAGGAAGTAGGTAGAATTTCATGACACGGACCAGGGCTGTGCTCAGGTAAAAATAAGTGGAGTGAAAGTTTGAAAACATGACACCATGCCTGGCCTATTTTAAAGGGGACTAGAGGGAGAACGTTTCACACGTATCAAAACTTGGATCACACTAAGAAGGAGAGTGAAGATCTTAGCGTAGGAATGTCAGGTTATCTTTGCCAGTATGGAACATGCATTGCGACAGTGGCTGCAGCACTCTTCTGCATTCAAACACTGTAGCTTCATTTATGGTTATGATAGTTGTGTCACAAGAGTGGCTTGGATCTTTTCCTCAATGAGGATATTTGGGGTGGGTTCTTGTCTGCAACCTGCTTAATGGCAGCAACTGTCTCATATCTGGCAATGGGGCTCTTAGGTCCACCTCTTCCCTATGACTTGATTTACGGCAGTTAATGCAATGTGGCATTCAGGGCCGGCTTTCATTTGGAACCTGTTTGACAATTATGGCTCACGTAATTTGCTGCCTAGTGGACCTAGGAACATCTGTCATTAACAAATTTCCTTTACCACAGCAGCTGCTGGAGTTTTGTGGCATTGCAGATGTCCAGATGTACATGACATTAGGGATTTTTCTCTGTGGCATCAGCAGCGCTTTTTCGGTCTAGTTGCTTTTTGGCTCAAAGGCTGAGTCATCCTTTATAGAACTGCTTTGCAGCATCTTCAGCCTGTGTTTGCCTCACAGGAAGTCCAATTGGGTGTTTGGCCCATGGCACCCTCCTGTCCACTTTTGAAGGAAGCAGAGTGGAGGCTTTGGCCAGTGGTATTATTCCTATTCCCTTGGAGGAGGAAGTGTAGTTTTGACCTTGGCCAAAAAAACCCAAGCATGTTTGTATAACTAATGCTAGAGTAGTGGCTTTGACACATAGCAGAAAGCCTGCTTTCTCTAAAACGATGTAGACAGGAGACCTTGGCACAAGGTACCAGGCCCCAACCCCTTTTACCAGGACCTGAGGCTAAGACATTACTTCACCATTAACAAAGCATGTGTCCTAACAATAATGAGAGCTGAGACCTTGAACCTTGTCAGCAAGCTTGGCCTGTTCTATCAGGAACTAAATAGTAGAGCATGGTGTGCAGGACCAAGCCTTTTCATTATTTCCAAGACTTAGTGTGGAAACTTGGGCCCAAGTATCTTTCCTATCTTACCCTAAGAGAAGCATAAATTTAGGCCACGGCCCACAGTTCTAAACCTTTATGCTCTGAACAGGAAGTTGAGTGGCATTCTACACCCATAGTGACAAAACTGTCTTTATGTAAGAGAAACAGAATGGAGACTTGGGCCCACAGCACCAAGCCTGGCCCCTCTAACAGTGACTAGATTGCAGGCCCAAACCCACAACCTCACGAACGTCTAATATGTAACAGAATTTAGACTAGAGGCTTAGGCCCTAATTGAGCCCGGATCATGTTAACAGAAACTAATTTGAAAGCATTTGCCCATAGAACTTATTACCTGAAGCATTATACATATTTAATGCAATCCCTATCAAAATCTCATCGGTAGTTTTTAAAGAAATGGAACAAAAAATCAACAGATTTGTATGGAAGCACAAAAGACCCAGAATAGCCAAAGCCATTCTGAAAAAAAAGAACGAGGCTGGAGGCCTGGTTCACTCTTCCCAACTTCACATTATACTACAAAGCGACTATAATCAAAATGGCTTGTTATTGGCAGAAAAACAGACACACAGACCAATGGAACAGAATCGAGAGTTCATAAATAAACTCATGTTTGTATAGGCAAACAATTTTCAACAAAAAGCCAAAAACATATAGTGAAGAAAGGAAATCCTTTTCACTAAATGGTGCTGGGAAAAGTAGCCACCTACAAAAGAATGAAACTAGACTGTTGTCTATCACCACACACCAAAATTAACTCAAAATGGATTAAGGACCTAAATATGAGGCCTGAAACAATAAAATACATAGAAAAAAAAAACATAGGATCTAAACTCATAGAGGACTTTATGAATTTGACCTCAAAGGCAAGAGAAGTAAAACCAAAAATAAATGAATTGGACTACATCAAACTAAAAAGCTCCTGAACAGCAAAAGAAACCATCAACGAGGGAAAGATTTTTTTCCGAAAAAAAGACGATAATTGCAAGCAAGAGCTTACATTAGGGACTAATATCCAAAATATACAAAGAACTCATACAACTCAATAACAACAACCCGCTCCCCCCAAATAATCCAATCAAAAAATGTGCAGATGACTTGAACAAACACTTCTCCCAGCAAGACATACAAATGGCCAAAAAATATATGAAAAGATGCTCATCATTGTTAGTGATTAGGGAAATGCAAATCAAAATCACAATGAGATACCCTTTCTTACCTGTTAGAATAGCTGTTATCAATGGGACAAGTAATAACAAACGTTGGAGAAGATACAGAAGAAAAGGAACCTTCATACACTGCTGATGGGACTGCAAATTAGTATAGCCACTATGGAAAACAGTTTAGAGGTTCCTCAAAAAACTAATAGTTGATCATCCATACGATCCAGCAATCTCTCTACTGGGCATTTACCCCCAAAGACTTGAAAACCCATATTTGAAAAGATCTTTGCACACAGATGTTTGTAGTAGCATTATTCACAGTGGCCAGGACATGGAAGCACCTGAAGTGTCCTACGATAGATAATTGGCTAAAGAAGCTGTGGTACATATATACAATGGAATATTACTCAGCCATAAGAAGAGATGAAATACTGCCATTTGCGACAACATGAATGGACCTCAAGATAATCATGCTAAGCAAAATAAGCCAGACTGAAAAAGTTGAAAATCACATGATATCACTTATAAGTGGGATATAAACCCACAACAAATAAAGAGGACAAACAGAGACTCGCGGATATGGATAATGGACTAGTGGTTACCAGAGAGTAGGGAGGAGCGGGGAGGAGGAAGGTGAATCAGGTAAAAGGGGTCAAATATGTGGTGACAGAAAGAAATCTAACTATGTATGGGGAGGGGGGACACACTATGCCATATATATATATATATATATATATATGCCTTACTGTTAAATTGTACACCTGAAACACTGGATTTCATTAAGCAGTCATCAAAAAAAATATTAAAAATATTAAGAGACAAAAAAGAAAAAATTAAGAGGCAAAAAATAAAAAAGGTAAAAGCCATAGAATCAAAGGAATCTGCCCGAATGGACCTATCCTCCCATCCTGGACCAAAGTCATGAACTTGGAGCTTTGTGTGCTTCATCCCCACAGAGAGTGGATGGTACCCAGCCTGTCGAGTTTGGTGAGTTGGATCTCCTGCCAGCTGGCATGCACAGGACAGGGCTGAAACCACCTCTGGACTAGAGCTTACAGTCTTCCAGATGAGGCATAGCCCTGCATGCCCTCTGGGGTCCATGGAGGCCTCGTCCACGTGAGGCCAAAACTTGTTTGCTTTGGCTGAGGAAGGAGACTGGCTGTGGCTTCTGTCAGATGGTTCTCTTAAGAGTGAGTTAAGAACCTCCCATTTGCTCCAAGGTTACCTCAGGCTTCATTTTTCACCTCCTTGCCTAATAGATTCATGAAGTTCTGGTGCTTGTGGGAGAATAGGTGACCAAGATGACATCCATTCCACGTGGCTGGGCTTAGGTTTTGAGACAGGGAAGGAGTGGGCAGGAAGTCTCTGTGGTTCCCATCACCATACAATGGATGCCCTTTAGTCCTTCCTCACCTCTCTCCTTCCCTAATGTGTGAAAAGACCTTGCAGAGTGATCCATTTGGCAGGGTGTTAGGCATTGGAATCCTAGCATTTTCTATGGTTCCATTTAGGTTTCAGAGTGTTTCTGGGGAGAAATCCCGATAGAGTTTCAGACAGAGATGAACAACTCTACAGGACAGAAACTACTATACAAAAATAGGGACATACCCACGTCCCGCAGAGCCCCATTTTAGTCAGAGGCCAAGGAGATGGTATGCACCCCAATCCTATTTGTACCCGACAAGCCTGTTCTATTTTTCTACCAAGTGTGACTCCTTGAACAAGATTGGAGAATGGATCCCATTTCACAGCCTTCTTGTCATCTCCACGTTTGTTTCTAGTCGATCCAGCATGGATCACCATGTCACTCTTCTGGCTCTCGAGAAGCTGACTTATCAGACAGAGTGAAACATGTTCTTTATGAGTGCATCTCATTTTCCACTCGAGGATTAACATGTTTGACATGTTCTCATGAACCAGTGGTGCACCCGACCTGTCAGTCATTTCACAGGTGATTCTGGAATGACTCAAATGTTCTTTGCTGGCCATCTCTGTAAATGGATTCAAAAGAATTCCAGCCAAAAAAATGTTTCATTTAGTCTAGGAATCTGTAGACGTCTGACTCGGGTTGGACAGACCCAACCCAGCTGCTGTGTGTACTTTTGACCAAGTGCAACCTGCCAGGGATACACTACTGAATGACCTTAGAAAAATTTTATGTGCGCTTCTTCTGAATCCGACAACTGGATACTTCACAGTGCACTCAGCAACTGCTGTTTGGGTTTTAACTGCCACCCTAGAGCTGACACCCTTTCCACATATCACTCCCCTCCTACTTCCCTTATGCCCCAGTCACTAGCAATGTTTTGTCTGAGCCTCTGAATTAGATGTTGTTCGTTTTGCTTCTGGGGGTCTTGCTCTCTATTTCAAGAGCACGTGGGGGTGAAATCATAAGAGTCCTGTCCCTTGAGGTCTGACGTGTTTCCCTTACCTTGGCAGGGTGGGGGACTAGTTGAGAGGACCAATGTGATGGAAGAGTGAGTGCAGTTTCTAGCTAGAAAGTGGCAGAAGCTGGAGTTCCTAGCTGAAAGCAGCCCTCAATTGCCAGTGCTATCCGGCAACCACCTCTCTGCAGACTAAAGGCTGGTATCTGCACCAGCCAGTGGGCAGGAAGGAGCAGCTAGTGACATTCAGGCAAATCAAGAGAATGAAGATGTGGCCACGACTTGGATGGTCAAAGAGGTCAATGCGTGGCAGGTGAGGCTGGGCACCCAGAAGGCTGATGGCTAATAACCGGCCCTTTGGCAGAGCCGGAACAGGCTTCCTGAGCCAGGATTTTCATGGTGTCTCCAGGAATGTTGTGGCCAGTGGCACATGAATGCCCTGGCCATCTGTTCTGGCCTGGGCTAGGGCTGAGGAGGAGATGGTGGTGGGGCCTGCAGGAGGAGTCTGCTAGGGTTGGAGTTCCAGGTGGATGTGGGAGTCCTAAGCCTTTCCAGGTACAGGACACACAAATCCCACACTGGCTCTTGAATGGAGCTGTGGTCCTGCAACCCAGTCTAGGCTGTTCTCATGACCCTTCCATGATCCATGCCATCAATGGTAAAGAAAGGAAGTCTCACAGAATGCCCAGGACAATACCTGGCCTGGTTCTGTCCATCTTCCTTGGGGCCAAGTTTGGAAATGTTCAGGATTTGGGAGGCCTAGAGCTCACCTTTCTGTTCTCTCTTGGAGAATCAGCCTATGTCCAGACCTCGTGGGGCATGTGGGGTAACTGATCTTGTTGGGTCTAATTTCCCCCCTGCCTTGACTGTCTAAGTCACCAATATTCCTGCTTCAGCTCCATGTATGCTGGTTGACCAAGAAGTAACCATCAGCTATTGTTTCAATCTGTTTCCTGCTCCCTTAAATATGTCACTTTCCCTGGCTTTGTCCTTGCTTGTCTCTTTTGCCAACTGAAACTGGCCAGCCCTAGGGCATGTGGAAGGTCCAAAGGAGAGTTCTGGGAGCACAGGGGAAAGTTGGTGCAAATTCAGACCCTCCATAGTTCTTGACTTTCACAGTTGGATTGTCCAATCAAGGCTCTAAGTGAAGCATTTCAAGCAAGCTTTTGTGTCACCATGTCTTGGCCATCAGCACTCTGCTGGGCTGAACCTTGCTCAGTCTTCTGAACAGCCCCCTGGCTGTCTCTGCTTCAGGAAGAAAGCAAGTATGCCTGGCAGCTGGTCTAGGAAGGGGCCCAAGGTCTGAACTTCCTGAGCCACAGGCCAAATTTCAGGGATTAATCACCAAAGCATATGCCCCATGAATGCAGGTATATGTTGCTCCAATCTGGCTGAGCAGTTGTTTTGACATCAGCCAAAGTCTCCAAAGCAGGGACGCTTGTTTTGAGCTATGAATCTTGCTATGGAGCTGAGTACCCTGAGTGAAGATGGGGGAGGGGAGAATGGGCGACAAGGGGCCAAGTTGAGTGGGGTGTGCAGAATAGGTGCCAGTTGGGAGGTGAAGAAGGTAAGCGATTGAGGAGAGGGAGGGAGAACCCATTGCAAGAGTGAAAGGAACCCTGAAGGAGGAGGACAATGGGCTACTTGGGGGCAGCAGGAGTTTGAAGAGACAGGGAAGTAGAGGTGGGGGCTTAGAGTAGAAGGTGAAGCAATGGGAGTGTCAGGGGGAAAAATGGAGCTCCAAGGTGATGGGAGGACACAGCATTGGGCTGGGGGAGGGAACAGTCCACTGCCTGGTCGGCATCAAGAGCATGAACAACAGCTGTGTTTGATTGAGACCTAGGCCTCTCTCAAAGGATCTTTGATTGGACAACTCACCTGTACTGCTCAAGAAGTCCAGAGGGGCTATATCCATGTCAAGCCACCCCTTCCCTCAAGCCACCCTTTCCCTACTACAAGAGCTTCTCTCTAGTGCTAAGATGTGCCCCAGACTGGGCATGATCTAGTTTGTCACAGGAGAACTGAGGACAGAGCCCAAGAGAGGGAAAGCTTCCAGGGGGAAGGGGATGGGCTGAAAGGGTGGCCTTTGTTATGTGCTTGGTCAGCCAACAGTCTCAGACCTAAAACAGGAATACAGGAGAACTACACAGTCAGGGAAGTGGTGAGACTGGAAGCTCACATGGCCCACTGTGTCACAGGCACCCTGGTTCCTGGCCAGGAAGGGGCGGGGCCGTAGGGTTAGGATTAATGTTAGGTTTATGGTTAGAGTTAGTTAGGGTTATGTTAAAGTTTGATTTTCAGTTGACTTTATGAATAGGTTTAAATAGGATTGGTGTTATGGTTAGCATTGAGTTTAAGGTTTGTGTTTAAACTAGTATTTGGTTTAGGGGTAGAGATTAGGTAAGTACTAACTGAAGGTGAGGTTTAGTGTTAGGGTTAGGTTAGGTTTACTTTAAGTTTTCAGTTAGAATTAGTATTTGGGTTCAGGTTATTTTTAGGGTTAGGTTAGGATGAGGATAAGAGGTACATTTATGGTAAGTTTTACAGTTTAGTTTAAGATAAGGTATAGGTAATGAGATCAGGATAAGGTTTGGGTTAGATTTTAGAGTTAGCTCTGAGTTACTTTCAATTGGGTTTACCATTAGGGTAAGTGCTATGGTTATGGTTCGGCTTCAACTTTAGTTGATGATTAGGGTTACATCCAGGTTTTTGTTAAATTTAGGATCAGAGTTTGTGTTAGAATTAGGGTAAGGGCTTGCCTTAAGGGTAGGTTTAGGATTAAGATGAGGTTCAGTTTTGAGTTAGAATTAGTGTTAGGTGTAGAATTAGAATTTGGGGTAGGGTTACTGTTAGAGTTGAGTTTACATTTAGGGTTAAAATTTAGGGTAAGGCTTCAAGTTAGCTTTGAGGTTAGGCTTTTCATTTACATTTGTGATAAGTTTAGCTCTAGCGTTAAGGAAAGGGCTAAGATTAAGGCTGGTGTACGTATAAAGATAAGTTTGGGTTTTGATTTCAGGTGAGTGTCAGGGTTAGGGTTACAGATAGATCGAGAATTGAGTTTATGATGAGAGTTAGAGCTATAGTTAGATGAGTTAGGGCTGGATTAAGTTTCGGTTTAGCCTTGGATGAGGGTTAGGATTAAGGTTAAACAATTTAGTGATAGAGTTGGGCTCAGGGTTTGTTTTCATATTAGTTTTAGGGTTAGCATTAGGGTTAGGGTTAGGATTTGATTTGGTTTATAATTATGGTTATGATTTTGATTATGGTTAAGATTAGGGTTATGATTAGAGTTAGCTTTGAGGTTAGGGTTTGGGTTTAAATTGAAGTTAGGTTTTGTGTTAGGTTGAGGTTCAGGGTAAGGCCTGGATTGGAATTAGTGTTAGTATTAGGACATTGTTACGTTTAGGGTTAGTGTTTGAGTTCAGGTAGTTTATGGTTATGGTGATAGTTAGCTTCGAGGTTAGGCTTTAATTTAAATTAAGCTTAGGATTTGATTTAGGTCTAGGATAAGTGCTGGGTTGGATATAGTGTAGGGTTAGGTTTAGGCTGAGGTTTGAGTTTATGATTTCGTGTCGGATGAGGGATAGATTTGAGGTCAGGGTTTGTGTTTAAATTAGGGTTTTTTATTGGGGCTAGGGTAAGGGCTAGCAACAAGCTAGGGTTTAGGGTTAGGGTTACAGTTACAATTGAGATTAGGGTTTAGGTTTCAAATAGGTTTAGGGTTAGCATTAGGGTTATGGTTAGGTTTTGAGTTAACATTAGGTTTGGATCAGGGTAAAGTTAGCATTTGGATTAGGGTTAAATATAAATTAAAGATAGTGTTAGAGTTTGGTTAAGGGTTGTGGTTATGATTAGGTTTTGGATCAGGGTTAGAGTTATATTTACCTTTGATGTTAGGTTTTGAGTTTAAATTAGTGTTAGACTTAGTTTTAGGGTTAGGTTAGGGCTCCAGTTAGGGTTCATTTAGGTTTAGGGTAAGGGTTAGGTTTTCAGTTAGGAATCGGTTTAGAGATAGGTTTAGGTGTGAATTTATGATTAGGGTTAGAATGTGGGTCAGGATAAGGATGACATTTAGGTTTAGGCTTTGGCTTAGGCTTGGAGGTTAGATTTAGCTTCACTGTTATGTTCATGGTTCATTTAGGAGGTAGATTTAGAATTAGGTGTCCATTTAGGGTTAGGTTTGCTTTGAGGTAAGACTTTGTGTATAAATTAGGCTTAGATTTATGGTTAGGGTTCAAGCCACTACAAGGGTAGTTTTAGCCGTGAGGAGTAGGTTTGGATTTGATTTTGAGTTTAGAGTTAAGGTTAGGTGTAAGGTGAGAGTTTATGATTAGGTTTGGGTTAAATTTAGGGTTTGGCTTTGAGTTAGGTTGGTGTTAGGATTGTTTTCATGATTAGGGTTAGGTTAAAGGTTTGGATTAAGTTCACTTAATGGTTAGCTCTTACAATTAGATTAGAATTAGAGTTAGGGTTAGGGATAAGAATAGGTCAAAACAAAAATTAGTGTTAGTTTCTTGGTTTTGGTAATCGTTCAGGTTCAGGTTAGAGTTAGTGTCAGGTCCAATGTCAAGTTAAAAATTCAGGTTAGGATTGAGTTCATGATTTCACTTAGAGTTAGGCTTAGATTTAACTTTGAGGTTATGGCATTACTGTAATTAGGGTTAAAGTTCCTTTTGGGGTAAGGGCTATCATTAGGGTTAGGTTCAGGTTTAGGGTTAGGATGAAGGCTGTGCTTAGGGTCATATTTGGGTTTAGGGTTAAGGTTCAGTTAAGATTTGAGTTTATAATTATTTTCGGGTTTAGGTTTAGATTTAGCTTTGAGGTCAGGATTGGGTTTTCACTAAGAGTTGGTTTTAGAATTAGAGTAAGATCTAATTCTAAGGGAAGGGTTAGGTTTCGAGTTAGTGTTATGAATCTGGGTTTGGGTTAGCATTAGAGTTGAGTTTAGGATTAGTACTCTGTGTATCATGAGGATTAGGGCTAGGGTTAGGTTTGAGATTATGATTTGGTTTCAAATTATGGTTACATTTATTTTTACAATTGGGATAAGGTCTAGGGTTTGGATAAGGTTAGTGTTAGGTTTTGAGTTAAAATTAGGTTAAGTTTTAGAGTCTCATTATGGATGAGTGTTAGAATTGAATTTATGAGTCAGGTAAAGTTTAGGATTGGAATTAAAGTTATCTTTAAATTTAGGATTTGGGTTTAAATTAAGTTAGGTTGAGGATTAGGTTAAAGTAAGGGTTCTGTTCAAGTTGAGATTTAGAGTTAGGGTAAGATTTTGAGTTATAGTTAAAGTTAGGGTGGAGTCTGTGATTAAGTTGAAGGTTAGAGTTAAGCTTAGAGTTAGCTTTGAGGTTATGTTTGGGATGTAAGTAGGGTGAAATTTACAGTTAGGCTTAGCATATGGGCCAGGTATCAGTTTAGGTTTAGGGATAGGGATAAGGTCAGGTTTAGACTTAAGTTTAGAATTACAATTAAGGTTCTGGTTCAAGTTGAGTTTATGATTGATGTTAACCTTATGGTTACTGTTGAAGTCAGCTTTGAGTTTGGGGCTAGGTTTTAAGTTGGGATTAGTATTAGGGTTAAGATAGGGCTGAGGTTAGGGTTATGTTTTGGTTTAGGGTTAGAATTAGGGTACTACTTGTGTTTAGGGTTAGATTTAGGGTTAGGGTTAAAAAGTCAGGGTTTGGTTTAAAAGTACAGTTGGCATTAGGATTAGAGTTAAGAACTTTGGTAGGGTTAGATGTAGGGTAAGTTTTAAGGGTAGGATTAGGTTTTAAATGAGTTGGAATAGAAGTTAGCAGTAGGTTTAGTATGGAGTTTAGGATTAGAATTAGGATAAGAGTTACGGTGAAATTTAGCTCTGAGTTTAGCACTTGGGTTTAAATTTGGGTTAGGCTTAGGTTTGGGGTTGAGGTAAGGGTTAGGTTCATAATTAATTTTAAGGTTGGGTCAAGGTTGAGTTTCTGAGTAGATTCAAGGCTAGCATTAGCTTTGAGCATAAAGGTTTAGGCTTTAATTAAGGTCGGGGTGAAGCTTTGGTTAGGGTTTGAGTTAAGGTAAGGTTTTGGGATAAGGTTAGGTATAGGTTTAGGTTTAGGTTTGTTTCTGTGTAGGGTTAGGGTTAGTGTTATGGTTTGATTTAGCTTTAGTTTTAAGGTTTGGGTTTAAATGAAAGTTTAACTTAGGGTTAGGTTGTGTTAAGGTCAGTGTCAGGGTCCCTGTTAGGTTCAAGGTTAATATGGGGCAGATTTAATTTTGAGGTAGGAGTTTAATTTAAAATTGAGATAGGGTTAGCATTGGAGTAAAGACAATATTTAGGGTTAAGATTTGGATTACCATGAAGTTTAGGGTTAGTTTTTAAATTATTCTTAGGATTAGGGTTAGGATTAAAGTTAACTTTAGGCTTCAAGTTAAGATTAAGTTTGAGATTAGGGTTAACGTGAGTGTGATGTTTAGAGTTAGCTTTGGGACAGGGGTTGGGTCTAAATTATGCTTAAGTTTAGGGTTTAAGTAAAGGCAAGGCCAAGGTTAGGATTATGCTTACAGTTATGGTTAGGCTTAGGGTACGCTCTGACTGTATGATTAGGGTTAGGATTAAAATTAGAGTTCAAAGTAGCTATGAGTTTATGGTTTGGGTTTAAATTAGAGTTTGGTTAGGTTTAGCATTCAGGCAAAGGCTAGCAGAGGGATATAGCTTGGGATAGGGTAGTGTTTTGAGAAACTTTAGAATTGGGGTTTTTGTTAAGGTTAGGGTTATTGTTAGCTTTAAGTTTAGAGTTTGGATTTGAAATAAGATTAAGGTTTCCTTAGATTTAAGAAAAAAGCAACATTTACTGTTGGGTTTAAAGTTAATGTAGGATTATGTTCAGAGTTCAGATTAGGTTTAAAAGAAAATTACACATTGTTTTGAGCCTCAGGTTTAATTTAAATTGGATCAAGAATTACTGTCAAGACTAGAGTTTAGGTCAGGTTAGGGTTAAGGTTAATGTTAGGATCTGAAACAGGGTTACAATGAACACTGTGACTAACATAGGTTTAAAGTACTCTTTGAAGAAAAGAAAGTAGATTCTCAAACATTTATTACTTGCTTATTCAAAGAGTATGAGATTTAAAGGTGAAGACCACTGATCTGAAGTGTTTGCAACTAGTGTCTTTGAATAGTACTGACAAAAAGTCATGACACAAACTTAGCTACATTCATAACACAATGTATTGGAATTCCATTCCAAGCAAGCTCTAGGGAAATAAGGCAGGCTAAAAATGAACAAACATGACAGGTAGGTGAGATATTCATTCTCTAATGTTTGAAGGCAGGTTTTGACTTCACAGCATACATAAGCGCAATGCTCAAAACATTTTTGGATATTGGAGTTACGGACCACATGCATCAGGATATGTGTTTCATAAAATTTGATGAGAGAATGCCTTTGATAAACACTGTTGGCAAGCACCATCTTTATGACTGACAAAGTGTGCATCACATTAAACACTATACCGCTCTTTTCATATGAAAGATTTTAGGTGTCTTTGGTATAGAAACAATCCTTCAAAACTTTTTTGCATTATCTTGCTTGGTTCACATTTACAATTTTGAAAATGTCAGGTTTTTCGAATCGATTTTCACAGATTGTAGATATTGGCAGAGTAAAAGCTCATTGAACTAATGAGAGTTTTAAGTCACCTCTTAAAACAATACTGCAAGCAATTCCAGTCACCAATTTAGCACTTGCAATATAGGATGGGTTTGGAGCAAATATCAGAACAGAAGCATGCAAAATAGAAGAGGTCAAGACACTGGAGAAAAGAGAGTGCTCAAATAAAAATGTATTACAAGAATTATGGGTAAGAACAGTTATCACTTCCAATATGCTATTCAGAGTGTGGCTTTAGACTTCATAGTGTATACAAAATTTAGAACCAAATCATTTACTGGAAATCTGGATTACAAAACATAGGCACTCGAAAATATGTGTTCTTAACATTAGCTACAGACTGTCTCTAATGGTAATAGTATGCCTATTCTCTCTTCATGACATCATATGAACCATTGTATTGAAACACTATACCACATTGGTTATCCTAATGGATTGAGATATTCAGCATATACTCTCCCTTCCAAAACATTGCTGCATGATACTGCTTCATATGAATTTCCTACATGAAAACTGCCAGTATTCCCTAGTCGCTTTCAAACTTTGTAGATGTTGAAAGGATCAAAGGTGTCTTCACAAATGGCAGATTTCATGTCATCTCTTAGAACAATACTGCAGGCAATATAAATTATCTATTTATCACTTGCCATATAGGATGTGCTTGGAGCACCTCTTCGAAACTGAAGCCTGCAGAATGGAACTGGCTCAACTTAAAGCCATTGCTTCAAGAATTATTTGTCAGAGTGATCTAACTTCCTGATTAAGCACACTTGGATACCAGCCTTCAGGCTCCACCAGTGTGTCAGTGGCTCATCTGAAAGTTCTTTGGGATACAGCCGTCAATTTCCATATGCATTCCATACGCATTCAATTTCCATATCAGAGATCTAGACAACACATTTACTGTTCCTTTATGGAACGGAGTTGTTGAGGACACAGGTTACAAGCTACTCCTCATCAAAAAGATTTCTCATTGCATTCAACAAGGACACCACGCAAGACACTGTAGTTTTCTATTCTCCTTGGCAAAAGAACACTGTACAGGACAGCTGTTTAAGAGCTGCTTTATGACAAACAAGCTGCCACTGCTTATGCAGTCTGTGCAGATGATAAGTTCAAGACCATGGATTTCTAAAGAGTGTTTCTTACCAGCTCTTTGGTACTGAAAACAGGTTGCATCATAAACAGAGCTAAGGTCATGTCAGAATGGGTTTGAATTTCATTCTTGTCAAGAACACTGGGGAAAAGAGCTTGCTCAAATCAAAATGTACTACATGAATTCCAGGTAAGTATGATAATCACTTCCTATGTATTGCTTGAGTGTCACCTTAGAGTTCACAGCATACACCAATACTAGTATCAGCTCATTTACTGGACTCCTGGATTACAGAACAGGTATTCAAAAACCTGTTTTCTTTGCATGTGCTATAGACTGTCTCTAGAGGATGTAGTTTTCCTATCCCTTCCTCATGACAACAAATGAACCACTGTATTGAAATACGATACCACATTGTTTAGAGCAATGGTTTGAGGTCTCTTCAGCATATACACTCCCTTCCTAAACAATGCAGCCTGATCCCCCTTCATACAAATTTCCAACATGAGAACTGCCAGTTTTCCTTAATCGCTTTCAAACTTTGTAGACGTTGGAAGTGTCGAAGGTTGCTTATCAAATGGCAGATTTCAAGTCACTTCTTAGAACAATACTGCAGGCAATACAAATTATCTATTTATCAATTGGCATATAGGATGTATTTGGAACATCTCATTGAAACCGAAGCCTGCAGAATGGAAGTGGCTTAATTCAAAGGCTTTGCCTCAAGCATTATTGGTCAGAATGCTCTAACTTCCGATTAAGCGCACTTTGGAACCCAGTTTTAAGGCTCCACCAGTGTCTCAGTGCCTCCTCTGAAATGTCTTTGGGTTACAGTCTTCAATTTCCATATGTATTTCAAAACACATTTATGTTTATGTAGGGAACTTCTTTTTTGAAGTGCCTGTACACCACTCAGCTGTTTCAAGGATCAGAGACATAGACAGTGCCACAGCCCTTGTGTTGTCTATGCCATGCTTTTCAAAGGTAAGCATCTTGCCCTAGGCCTTAAAGTTATGGCTCTCCTCATGGCTGTTCACAAAAAGTGCACACACCTTCATTTTGGGGACCTCTTACATTATTGTTTATACTCCCTACAACCTCAGTGGCTTTGCCCTCCCAGCCAGGAAGCTTTGTCTTGCAGATCATTTGAGAAAGTGTCAGAGGTGGCTGGTTGGAGCTACTCATGAATTACCTCTTCAGCATCACCTGTTTAATGGTGGAGTTGGTTCGCCTGGCTAGGAACTTGTACAACTTGACCAACAGCCTTAGGTAGATGTCCTGGCTCTTAGTCTCCTTGTGCCAAACCTTTCAGTCTTTGTTGGGGTGGATGTTGACTGCCACGATGGCCTGATTTTTCAATTTTGCCGTGCAGAGGAGAATGGCAAGTAATACTCAGTTATGAAAAACATGAACTTACAACCAAGAATACTCTACCCAGCAAGGCCATCAGTTAAAATGGAAGGTGAAATAAAGGTCTTTCCCAAACAGGAAAAAGCTAAAAAACGTATCACAAATAAGCCAGTATTACTAGAAATATTAAGGGAACTTCTATTAAAAAAAAGAGGGGAACTCATACATATGAATAATAAAATGGCAGTAACTACATATCTATTAATAATCACTTTAAATGTAAATTGATTAAATACTCTAATCAAAAGACTTAGGACAGCTAAATGAATATGAAAACAAGAACCATGCATCCTGTCTATAAGAGACCTACTTCACATCAACTGACATACACAGAGTGAAAGTAAAGGAATAGAAAAAGATATTTCACTCAAATGGCAATAAGAAAAAGTTGGAGTACCAATACTTTTAGCAGATAAAATAGGCATTAAAACATAGGCTAAAATAACACTAAAGAAGGGCATAATAACAAGAGGGATGCATATAACAAGGGAACATAACCTTTATAAACATATACACACCCAATATGGAAGCACCTACATATATAAAGCAATTATTGACCAATATAAAGGTAGAGATCAGCAGTAATACACTCATAGTATAAGACTTTAACACCCCATTGACACCAATGGACAGATCATTCAGACAGAAATTACATAAGAAATCAACAGCCTTAAATGATACACTACAAAATGGATTTAATTGATATTTTCAGAGTGTTTTGCCCCAAAGCATCAAAATATACATTTTTCTCAAATGCACATAGAATATTTTCCAGGATGGGCCAAATGTTAAGCCGCAAAATGAGTACTATGAAACAAGAAATAAACTAAAAATAAAAACCCTGAAAAATACACAAACCGTGGAGATAAACAATAAGCTACTGAACAATAAATAGGTTTATATGAGATCAAGGAAGAAATCAAAAGATACCTAGAGACGAATGAAAATGACAAAATGTTGGGTCACAGAGAAAACAGTCCTAAGAGGGATATTCATACAATACAGGCCTACCTCAAGGAACAAGAAAGATTTCAAATAAATAATATAACCTTACACTTAAAATAATGAGAAAAAGAACAGCATACAAAACCCAAAGTGAGTAGAAAGAATGAAATAATAAAGATCAGAGTGGAAATAAACAATGTAGAGTCTAGAAAAGTAATGCAAAAGTTCAATGAAACCAAGAGCTAGTTACATAAAAGACTAAACAAAACTGATAAACTTTTAGCTATACTTATCAAGTAAAAAATAAAGAGGATCTAAGTAAATAAAACCAGAAATTAAAGAGAATAATTAAGTACAGACTTCACAGAAATAGAAAGGATTATAAGAAAATACTATGAGCAATTATATGCCAATAAATTGGACAATCTAGAAGAAATAGATACAGTTCTAGAAACATACAATCTCCCAAGACTAAGTCAAGGAAACAGAAAATCTGAGCTGACCGATTACCATCAATGAAATAAAATCAATAATCAAAAAACTTCCAAAAAACAAAAGACCTGGACCAGATGGCTTCAGAGGTAAATTTTACCATACAGTCAAAGAATAATTAACAACTATTCTTCTCAAAGTATTCAAAAAATTTTAAGAGGAAAAAAAGTTTTCCTAATTCTTTTTATGAGGCCACCATTACCCTGATTCCAAAACTAGACAATGACATTACAAAAAAAGAAAATTATAGGCCAATATCCTTGATGGTTATTATCCTCAACAAAATATTAGCAAACCAATTTCAGCAATACATTAAAAACAATATATGCCGTGATCAAACTGGATTTACTCCTGGAATACAAGGTAGGTTCAATATCTGCAAATCAATTAATGTGATATGCTACATTAAAAATTCGAAAGATAAAAAATCATATGATCATACCAATAGATGCAGAAAAAAACATTTGACAGAATCCAGCATCCATTTATGATAAACACTCTCAGCAAAGTGGGAATAGAGAGAACGTACCTCAAGCTAATAAAGGCTATATATGACAAACTTATAGCTAACATTATACTCAAAAGGAAAGGCTAAAAGAATTTTCTTTAAGATCAGGAACAAGACAAGGATGCCCACCTTCACTAGTTCTATTCAAAATCATATTGGAAGTCCTGGCTACAGCAATCAGACAAGAAAGAGAAGTAAGAGGCATCCAAATTGGAAAAGAAGAAGTAAAACTGTCATTATTTGCAGATGACATGATACTGTATAGAGAGAACTCCAAAGATTCCACACACAAAAAAAACTGTTAGAACTGATCAACGAATTCAGTAAATTAGCAGGATACAAATCTAATATTCAGAAGTTGGTTGCATTTTTATACACCAATGATAAACTACCAGAAAGAGAAGTCAAGAAAACAATCCTATTTATGATTGCATCAAAAACAATGAAATTTCAGGGAATTAAATTAACCAAGACAGTAAAAGACCTGTTCTTGGAAACCCATATGTCATTTAAAAAAGAAACTGAAGAAGATACAAATAAATGGAAGCATATACTATGCTCATGGGTAGAAAGAATTAACATCGTTAAAATGTACATACTACCCAAAACAATCCCTATCAAAATACCAGTGATATTTCCCACAGAACTAGAATAAATAGTTCTAAAATTTATATGGAACCATAAAAGATTCTAAATAGCCATGGCAATCTTGAGAAAGAAGAACAAAGTTGGAGGTATCCACACTACCTGATATCAAACTATATTACAAGCCTATAGTAATCGAAACAGCATGGAACTGCCATAAAACAAAACAAAACAAAACAAAACAAAACAAAACAAAAAACAGATACATAGACCAATCAACAGACCAGAAATAAATTCTTGCCGATATGGTCATTTAATCTATGACAAAAAAAGGCTAGAATATACAATGGAGTAAAGAAGGTCTCTTCAACAAATGGTTTTGGAAAAACTGGACTGATGCATGCAAAATAAATGAAACTGGACCACCTTCTTACATCATATACAAGAATAAATTCAAAATGAATTAAATACTTAAATATAAGCCCCCAAACCTAAAACTTCTAGAAGAAAACATGCGGTAAACTCTGATTATGCTATTAGTAATATTTTGTCTATCTCCTTGGACAAGGGAAACAAAAGAAAAAATAAACAAATGAGATTACGTCAAACTAAAAAGGTTTAGCACAGCAAAGAAACTTATCAACAAATTGAAAAGAAAAGCTACTGACTGAGAGAAGATATTCACTTATGGTATATCTGATAAGGGATTAACATCCAAAATTTATAAAGAACTCATACTACCCAACAACAACAACAACAAAACAAACAATCCAATTTAAAAAATGGGCAGAAGACCTGCATAGGTATTTTTCCGAAGAAGACATACAGATTGCCAATAGACACATAAAAAGATTCTCGAGATCACTAATAACCAGAGAAATGCTAATTAAAACCTCAATGAGATATTCCCTATCACCTCTCAGAATGGCTATCATCAATATATCAACTAATAACTGCTGACAAGGTTGTGGAGAAGAGAAAATCCTCATGCACTGTTGGTGGAATTGCAAATTGGTACAGCCACTATGGAAAATAGTTTGAAGATTTCTCAGAAAATTAAAGATAAAACTACCTGTTGACAAAGAAATTACACTCCTGGGTATTTATCCAAAGAAAACCAAAGCACTAATCTATAAAGATCTATGCACCCCAATGTTCACTGCGGCACTGTTCAAATAGCCAAGATATGAAAAAACCTAAGAGCCTACCAATAAACACTGGATAAAGAGGTGGTATATACTTCCCATTAGCCAATGTGTGTAACATATTTACTTCAACAAAGAAGCACTATTATTATTATTATAAAAATGAAATTTAATTATTTAAAATGTACATTTAAATATCAACAAAAAATTCAAAGATTGTGATTTTATTATCTTTTCAGATTATTCATAAATCCAAACATACATTGTAATTTACATCAATACCATTATTTGGTTGAACTAGGTCAAAAATGACCATGTTGATTAGATCCTTTGGAAACACGGTAAAATGAGAGACGTCCTCAGATCTCTCCCCTTGAAACAGCAAAATATTAAAAAGATTATACACCACGATCAAGTGGGCTTCATCCAAGGGGCAGAAGAATGGTTCAACATATGCTAATTGATTAATAGGATGCACCACATAAATAAATTAAAAAATAAGAATCATATGATCATATCGATAGATGCAGAAATGCCTTCGACAAGATACAGCATCAATTTATGATCAAAGCAATTAACAAAATTGATATAGAAGGAAAATATCTTAACATAATAACAAACCCTCAGCCAACATGATACTTAATGGTGAAAAACTAAAAACTTTCCCTCTAAGATCAGGAACAAGGCAAGGCTGTCCACTATCGCCACTGTTATTCAATATATCATTGGATGTCTTAGTGTGTGCAACCAGCAAGAGAAAGATATAAAAGGCATCCAAATAGGAAATAAAGTCAAATGTCATTATTTGTGGATGACATAATTCTCTATATAGAAAATCCTAAGACTCCACAAGAACACAGCTAGAAATAATAAGCAAATACAGTAAAGTCTCTGGATACAAAATAAATGTTAAAAAATCCATAGCGTTCCTATACTCTAATAATGAAGCATCAGAAAAAGAAGTGGAAAAATAATTCCTTTTGCAATTGTAACAAAGAGAATAAAATACCTAGGAATAAATTTAAGGAAACAAGTGAAGGACCTATATAATGTAAACTATAAGACCCTATTAAAAGAAATCAAAAAAGATACAAAGATATGGAAAGATACTTCATGTTCTTGGATTGGAAGAATCAAAGTAGTTAAAATGACCATATTACCTAAAGCATTACACAGATTTAATGCAATCCCCAACAAATTCCCATCGGCATTTTGTAAAGAAATAGTACAAAAAAATCATCAGATTTGTATGGAAGCACAAAAGACTCCGAATTGCTGAAGGCAGTCTGAGAAAAAAGAATGAGGCTGGAGGCATCACTCTGCCCAACTTCATTCAAATTATACTACAAAGTGACAGTAATCAAAATGGCATGGTATTGGCAGTAAAACAGACACATGGACCCCTGGAACAGAATCAAGAGTTCAGAGGTAAACCCATATTCATATAGGCAAATAATTTTTGACAAAAAGCCAAAAACATACAGTGGAGAAAGGAAAGCCTCTTCAATAAATGGTGCTGGGAAAATTGGAAGGCCACCTGCAAAACAATGAAACTAGACTGTTGTCTATCACCACACACCAAAATTAACACAAAATGGATTAAGGACCTGAATATAAGACCGGAATCAACAAAACATATAGAAGAAAACATAGGAACTAAACTCAAGGACCTTGGACTTAAAGAGGATTTTATGAATTTGACCTCAAAGGCAAGAGAAGTAAAAGCAAAAATAAGTGAATTGGACTACATCAAACTAAAATGCTTCTGCTCAGCAAAAGAAACCGTCAACAAGGTAAAGAGACAACCATCTGAATGCGAAAAAATATTTGCAAGCAACACCTCTGATAAGGGCCTAATATAAAAAATATACAAAGAACTCTTACAATTCAAAAACAACAAAAAACCACAAATGATCCAATCAAAAAATGGGTAGAGGACCTCAACAGACACTTCTCCCTAGAGGACACACAAATGGCCAACAATTATATGAAAAGACGCTTGTAATCGCTAGCTATTAGGGAAATGCAAATCAAAACCACAATGAGATACCATTTCACACCTGTTAGAATAGCTATAATCAACAGAACAAGTAATAACAAATGTTGGAGAGGTTGCGGAGAAAAAGAAACCCTCATACAGTGCTGGTGGGACTGCAAATTGGTACAGCCACTGTGGAAAATAGTATGGAGGTTCCTCAAACACTAAGACTTGATCTACCATAAGATCCCACAATCCCTCTACTCGATATTTACCCCAAAGACTTGAAAAGTAATATCCATAAAGATATTTTCACACTGACATTCAAAG
>NW_006434981.1:0-6909 GCF_000325575.1 Pteropus alecto | reverse complement strand
CAAAGATAAGGGGGTTAAGTGAGGGTGAAGTGAGTAAAGGGGATCAAATATATGGTAGCTCAAGGAAACTGGACTCTGGGTGGTAATCACACGATAGACTATATAGATGTCAAATTATAATATACAGCTGAAAATTATATAATTGTATTAACCAATGTTTCCCCAAGGAACTTAAAGAAATAATAATAAAAAAATAAAAATAAAAATAAAATTTTTTATTAAAGAAATAAATTACAGTAAAGAGAGCTATTTATATTACATTTACCTATGAGCACCAAATATATTTCTATTCCTTGAAATCAGAGCTATTTTGTAAAAAATACCAACTTCCACAACTTAAATATTTACCAAAAGTTTTTTTTCTAAATTTAACTATTCTTTTGTTTCAAAGGAAGGTGACAAATATCGTTTTTGATGAACTTTTACATTTATTTTTATTTGCAATAAGGGATTTTCCATGATGTAAATTAGACTGACCCTAAACTTTTGATTCTTTAGATTTTATAAAAAATATGATTGCCTGCTGTTAAAGATTTTAAAAACACAAAGAACTGGTCTGCTATCTTCAAACAATTTAATTATGCAAGTGGCGCTTAATCATGAAAAACAACTTAATTCCTTTAATTCCAAAGACACACTTTGTATAATCAGATATTTTCAAATGATTTGATTATATCTGTGCAGCCTTAAACACTAGATCAGTAAGTGAGATTTGAAGTAAATGAAAGTATGATTTGTTTTTAATGATCATCAGTTGAACTCAGATGGGAAATTTCATAATGTCTCTTCTTTCTTTTATTTTCATCTTACTCTCCTTTCTCTTCCACTGGCATTCATGTGTGTGTGTACACTTGCTCTGACTCCCTTCTTTTTCCTTCCCTCTTCTAAAAATGCTGATTAATAAAGTGTTGTGATAGGATGTCCAGGAATGTCCCCCAAAGTAAGAGGTAAATGTTTCTGATCCTGTTTCCCACTTCATTCCTTTTCTAAGCCTCTATTCTACTAATGGTTAAATTCAATTTGGCTTTCTTGGGTATCCTAGATTCTAAAAAAGTTTATGTGATTGTTAAAAAAATAAAAGATGAATTGCTTAGGTTCAGAGGAGTATTACCTCAATGAATGGAAACATGATACCATTTATCCATTATCGGTAATATCTCACAGAATCTGTCTGGCCCACTTCACAAACTGGCTTTTATTTGCTTCTCTGCATGGTTAAAGTATATCAAACTGAAATGTTGAAGAAAGATTTCGGCATTAAAAAATTTAAAACTGAATCTTCAACTTTTCATTTACCGACAAGTATCATTTTTAGGAAATCACTTAACTTTTTCTCATCATGTCTTTGTTAAGTGAAGACAATATTTTACATTTCCTAGAAATGGGTGTGAATTGAATATAATGCGACATATACGTGCTGATAAATATTAATCATTAATTTTAACATGTTTTCCTCTATTTTTAGAAAATATATAAGTACCAGAAACCACAAAATTAAGGAACTAACAGTCACACACTCATTAACAATATACCATATCCCAGAGGGTTAGCCAGTACCTCATAGCAGAATGAGAATAAGGTTTATTACCTAACATACTCAAATAATGACGGTGTTCACAAAGCCTGGAAGTAGAGTCTTAGCATCTTGACATTTTAGGAGTATGAAATCCTCTCAGCGTTGTCATCTATCAGAAAATAAAATCAATGGAAAAACATCTGTGAGTGTTCACAATCTTTCTAAATTTTTCACTGAGAACTTTTAGACATGTGTATTTCTTTAGATGATGAACAGAACACCATCAATTTACAGAAAAACCCCTACATAATATAACTTTTTTTCAAAGGAACTTGGAGTTTATTGAGGACCACTTCCAGGCAGTCAGCTTGAACTCAAAGCACATATCTTGCCCTTGTTTCATAGTCCAGAGAGACATTCACATAGATAATGTAATGATGTTATTAATTCCAAACTTATCTAGAATTATAATATGATTTATTAGTCATTTTCTTTACACTACGAGGAACAATAACTATCTTTAAAAGGCACTGTGATTTTAAAAAATCTATTTATAACAAGGAACAATAACTATCTTTAAAAGGCACTGTGATTTTAAAAAATCTATTTAAAAATCTATTTATGCTTACCAGCCACATCCAAAAGTGATAACATACTGGCTTTTGGAAACTATGTTCCAGAAATTATTATCAGTGTTATTTTAAGAGGAATATGTGAGGGTCCAGATACCAGGAGAGGATCCTAGGTGGGACCCAAATACAGAGGAAGGCCTGAGACGGCTCAGAAGATACAAAGAGGCTCTCCTCCAAGGCCTCTGAAAGGGAAGCCAAAAAGCCACTAACGTCAAGAAAGTGGCAGAGACTTTACAAAAAAAGGATGAAAGTCCAGGTGACTTCTATGAGAGGTTATGTGAAGCCTACCGGATCTATACTCCTTTTGATCCAGGAAGTCTAGAAAACCAGGGAATGGTTAATGTGGCCTTTGCTGGCCAGAGTGCAGCAGGTATAAAGAGAAAGCTCCAAAAATTAGAAGGCTTCACAGGGATGAACATCTCCCAACTACTTGAAGTAGCCATCAAGTTATATGAAGTTGTTTCCAAAAGGGAAGATGAGCATCGTATGCAAAGGCAGGCTGAGGTCAGAGCTGCTGCCTTTCAACAACAGGGCAAAGGAAAGGAAAAGCTGTCAGGAGGAGCCCCCTTGCACCGTGATCAGTGTGCCATACGCCGGGAAACCGATCATTGGAAAAATGAATGTCCCAGCC
Organism: Pteropus alecto; assembly: GCF_000325575.1. Lineage (NCBI taxonomy): Eukaryota > Metazoa > Chordata > Mammalia > Chiroptera > Pteropodidae > Pteropus > Pteropus alecto. The sequence continues at coordinate 4,130 of NW_006434981.1, read as the reverse complement.
GGGACAAGGGGGAGGCGTGCTTACCAGCCACATCCAAAAGGGAAGACACACTGTTCAATGTAGCTGGGGAATCCCTCTTGGATTGAGAGCAACCAAACTCAGGGGCCCCCGATGAGTCTATGGTCCGTGTGATGGTAAGGAGCCAACACATAGACTTTCTGATTGACACATGGGCTGAACGCTTGGTAGTGACTTGGCCAGTAGTGCTGCTCTCCACCCGTAGACTGGACATTATCAGAACCACTGGAGACAAGGAGAGCAAGCATTCTACCTGTCCCGTATATATATTATAGAAGGTCACGAAGTTATGCATCAGTTTCTGTACATGCCCGACTGTCTAGTGCCCTTGTTAGGGCATGACTGTCTAAGCAAGTTAAGGGCGACTATAGCCTTTGCTGACAATGGCCAGCTAGACTTGAAAGTACCTAAACCTAGGCTTGTTGTAACTCTAACCATCCCCAGAGAAGAGACAAGTTAGAGAATGCCTGGGTGCAGTAGGATTGTGCTGTTTGTGAATCCAAAACTTACAGGACTACCTAACCCTTCTCTGAAGCCACAAAGCAGGGAGAATGGGAGTTCCTACTCTGGGAATCTACACAACGAAAGGCTTTTGAAAAATAATCAACTGGGCACTCACTAATGCCTTCGGACTAGAACTCCCAGACCTGTGTTGCTGTCTCACTTTCCCCTTTAGCCTTTCCATGCAGTACCAGCACCATGCCACAGGGTGCAGAATCCTCTCGGGGTGAGTAACATACTTTCAGATTCAGACACAGCTAGGATTGTGTCCCCTGGTGTCTTAGGGGTTAAGGTTCAGTGCTTTTGCCCAGGCAGCCCATGTTCCAATCATGGTAAGGGAAGAATATTTTTCCTTCTTCCTCATCAGGGGCATGAGCATTTCCCAGCTTCAGCCCTTCAGGGAAGACAAAAACAGCATCCCCCATGGCCCAGCTGTCAGTGAAATACAGCAACAGCAATTCCTTACACTGAGGACCTGAAGGAGACCCTCCTCTTTCCAAACTAACAACGGGAGGGAAATCAAGAAATTTAGCCTGTAAACAGTTCATTAAGCTACGATGCTATTCTTCAATTAGATATTTTTTATTACAAGAAACTGGAAAATCAGAAGAAGTACTCTACATACAAACTTCTATGTTCCTTTACTAAGACCCAGACTTATTAGATGGCCCAATGATAAGAGCAACTACCCAAAGATCTCAAAACAATCAGGAGTTTTCTCCTTCCCCTTCGCCCTCAGACTCTGAGGATGTCCAAGTTTCTAGGGACCCCATTTATTTCCTCACTTCATGAGGAAGCTAGATATGCACCCCTATTGAAGTTACAAATACTGATGATGGGAAAATATGAGTATGTGCATAATCTCTGATCTATATTTATCTGTGTATATGTAATACAGTGATTCGGTTAAGAATTCTAATTATGATAGAAAGAAAAATGTATGCTTTTGGTATACACGTTTATTTTGAAGTAAATTGAAGGAAAGTTGTTTGTCTTACAGTTGGTTGTTTCCGAATGAGTGAAAAGAGGCAAACTGAAGGAATTAGGAAAGTAGTAGAAGTTTTGTGAAGAGAACTCCTGAGGGGAAATTTTATGTGATTAAGATAAACAAGATTGGAAATGTAAATGCCAAAAGTAAGCTAATGCAAAAGTAGAGTTATGTTTTAATGTTTCTTAGACTATTAGTCTGCTATTGATGTTATGGAAAACTTTTCTGAGTAGAAAACAAGGATTCTGTGAATAATCAAAGTAATTTCTGTTTTATGTTGCCAAAACCAGTTTTCTGAGGCTTTTAGAGAATATACTAAGATTACCTATCTCAAAGTCTGAGGGCTAGAAACTCCTGTCTATACATTTCATAACTCGGTCTGTGCCCAATATTCGACAGAAGTTCCAAAAGTTGGGGCCTAAACCACAATCCTGCAGGTTGCCTTGGTGCCAGAAGTCTTTAAGGTGTCCAATAACTGAGACTGGGCAGAGAAGGAAGCAAAGTACAAAAAGGGTGTAAATTTTAGCTGCCATAATATAGGCACCATCTCGCGGTGACCCTAGGCAATGAAAACCTTGCAGACCTGGAGCGCCTCAATCTTGGTTGGCCATGAGTGGCATTGTCAGGACTGAGGCATAATCAATGTGCAAACTGCAGATGCAAGGGCACTAACGGCCAATGTCCATCCAGCCCTGGGAAGACAGGGAAGGTTGACCTCATAAACCCTCACCCCACATAGCAATCTTTTCATGAAGGGGCTGCTCTCTCCTCCAACAACAGAGGCTCAAGTATTTACAAGCTCCAGTCCTAGAAAAACCCTCCATTGTCACAACAGAGGAAACAGGTCACTCTAGCCATGGCAAGAAGGAAAAACTGAATTTTTACTAGATATTAAAGCCTCCTACTTTGTCCTGACTCATCCCATGGGTCTCCCTCCAATGCTAACTGCACAGTGACAGGAATAAATAGTCAGTCCTCAAGGCAAACAGAAAGGCCCTATCAAGTTTTGTTAAGTTCCCAAATGCTGTCAACTTACAAGAAATCAACAACTAGGTACATTTATCTTGAATTAACGAAGTTTCTTATGAGTCCTCACAGGTTCCTCCAGAAAATAAAACGGAAAGTGCAACCTATTCCTGTGAATCCGCGGAAGATTTAAGCTCTTGCTCCAGAAACTAGATGAGTCCACATGTCCCAGGGAATCAGGGAACTTATGTGTATCTTGAATTAAAAAAGTACCATGAAAAAGTAACTTCATTGTCAATTACCTCCACTATTAACTTTGAGTTTTCTATCTTTTTGCTGTTTTTATATCTTCTAGGTAACAAGGCTTCCTACCACTTCTACATGCTGAAACAGCCTCTCGTTGTCTGGCTCTGGGGACCTTAGAATAGGCTTTCAGGGATTTTTATTCCCAGTAGGCAGGGACTACAGTCCTCTCTCGGCTTTGAACAAGTTACAAAAGACAGACCTTCCTCCCTCAACATCCCCTTAAGATTAAGAGGATAAAATCTCTGAAGGGAAATAATGTAGGGAGGAGGCAGAAAAACTAATGTGTTAGTCGGGCCACATTAAAAGACTACAATGTGCTAATCAGCCCAGGGCCAGGCAGTTGAGGACCTTGTCGAAAAGATGACAAAACTGGCATATGTTCCCGTGCAACAATGGCACAGATGGAACCCCAGTAGCCTTTTGGGGGAGTGGTTTTCGGCTTTTGGTAGGGTTCCAACTTTAATAGGAGGAGTTATACTACTCCTAGGAATCTGCCTGATGGGGCCAAGTCTTCTGCTCCTGCTAATAAAAAGCTTAAAAAACATGGTGGAAGGCATATCACAACGGCGATCTACAACCCACATATAATTTACCCGCTTTTATCAGGAGATCCTCAAGGATAGTTTAGATGGAGTATGTGAGACTCCAGTATGAAAATAGAATGTGTAGAGTCAAAAAGGGGCAATGAGAGAGGAGAGGAGGTATATTAAAAACATGCAAAGGAAAGGGCCTGCAGAAATAACGGACTCGGCTGATTAAAAATAAAACATTTTCCCACAGCTACCGTCTACCACAGATGTTTCCGGGTGAAACTGACCAACTGATAGAGCTTGAGGCTGGGATCGAAATACTTGCACCAAATTATTGAGTGCATTTCTCTATTGAAGAAATCATGCATTGAAAAACAGGTTTTCTTTGCATGTGCTGTACTATATAGCATTTCTATATCCTTAATGGAAAAAGGAGAACTGAAGAAATGAAGCACCATACCACATTGCTAGTCGCTGCATTCTAAGAATGTCTTTTCAGCATATACCTCTCTTCAAAAAACCTGCTACCTGAATCCGCTTCATAAGAATTCTCACAGTGAAACTGACATGTATCCAGTTAATTTCCAACTTTCTCCTTGTTGGAAGATTCCAAGTTTCCAAAGGAAATTACAGTTATCAAATCACTTCTTAGAACAATACTGCAGCCCATTCAAAATATCCATATATCAGCCTAAAGGTTGACTACGGAGCACGTTTCTAAACAGATGCTACAGAATGGAAGCAACTCTAGCAACGGGTAAGCCTCCAACATTCTGCGTCACCGAGCTTTAACTCCTGAAGTATGTAAGACCTGAATGACC
>NW_006434980.1:0-526 GCF_000325575.1 Pteropus alecto | reverse complement strand
CATTCCTATACTCTAACAACAAAGTGTCAGAAAAAAAAAGTGGAGAAAATAATTCCTTTTGTATTTGCAACAAAAATAAAGTAAAATATCTAGGAATAAATTTAATGAAACATGTGAAGAATGTATATAGTGAAAACTACAAGATCCTATTAAAAAAAATAAAAGAAGATACAAAGAAATGGAAAGATTTCGTATTCTTGGATTCAAAGAATCAACATAGTTAAAATGAACATATTATGTAAAGCATTATACAGATTTAATTCAATCCTCATCAAAATCCCATCGATATTTTTTAAAGAAATGGAACAAAAAAAAATCATCAGATTTGTGTGGAAGCACAAAAGTCCCCGAATTGCCAAAGCCATCCTGAGAAAAAAGAATGAGGTTGGAGGCATCACTCTATCCCTCTTCAAATTATACTGCAAAGTGACAGTAATCAAAATGGCATGGTATTGGCAGCAAGACAGACACGCAGACCAGTGGAACAGATTCAGAAGTAAATCCATATTTAAATGGGCAAATAATT
>NW_006434979.1:0-817 GCF_000325575.1 Pteropus alecto | reverse complement strand
TTCAATAAATGGTGTTGAGAAAACTGGAAAGCCACTGCAAAAGAATGAAATTAGATTGTTATTTATCACTATATACCAAAATTAACACAAAATGGATTCAGGACCTGAATATAAGACCTGAAACAATAAAATGCATAGAAGAAAACATAAGAACTAAACTCAAGATCCTTGGACTTATAGAGAATTTTATGAATTTGACTTCAAAGGCAAGGGAAGTAAAAGCAAAATTAAATGAATGGGACTACATCAAACTAAAAAACTTCTGCATAGCAAAAGAAAATGTCAACAAGGTAAAGAGACAACCATCTGAATGGGAAAATATATTTGTAAGCAATGCCTCCGATAAGGGCCTAATATTAAAAATATATAAAGAACTCATACAACTCAATAACAACAACGATAACAAAAACCAAATGATACAATCAAAAACTGGGCAGAGGACCTAAACAGACACTTCTTCGTAGACGACATACAAATGACCAACAAATATATGAAAAATCCTCAACTTTGCTAGCTATTAGGGAGATGCAAATTAAAACTACAATGAGATACCATCTTACGCTTGTTAGAATAGCTGTAATCAACAGGACAAGTAATAACAAATGTTGGTGAGACTGCAAATTAGTACGGCCACTATGGAAAGCGGTATGGAGATTCCTCAAAAAACTAGGAATTGATCTACCATATGATCCAGCAATCTTTCTACTGAGTATTTACCCCAAAGACTTGAAAACTCAGATCTGGAAAGATATTTGCACATCAGTATTCACAGCAGCATTATTTTCATGGTGGCTAGGACACGGAAGCAACCGAAGTG
>NW_006434978.1:0-460 GCF_000325575.1 Pteropus alecto | reverse complement strand
TGCTTTGAAGCTGGAGATCAAATGTAAAAAGAAAGAGGCAAATCTATGGCAATGCCACCTTGAATGTGCCTGATCTTATCTGATCTCAGAAGCTAAACAGGGTCAGGCCCGGTTAGTACTTGGATGGGAGACCACCAAGGAATACCAGGTGCTGTAGGCATTAAAAAAAAAAAAAAGCAAGAACAAATTCATGGAGATTAAACAACGTGATACTGAATAATGACTGGGTCAGAGAAGAAATAAAAAGAGAGGTCAAGAGATACATAGAAATGAATGATAATGACAGTACGACATATCAAAACTTTTGGGACATGACAAATACGGTAATAAATGGAAAGTTCATATCATTACCGGCCTGTCTCAAAAAACAAGTATGAGCCCAAATAAAAAACCTAGCACTTCATCTTAAAAAAAACTAGAAAATGAAGAAAAAATGAAGCTTAAAGTCAGCAGAAGGAAA
>NW_006434977.1:0-758 GCF_000325575.1 Pteropus alecto | reverse complement strand
TGTATATTTTTCTCTTGACTGATTGCACACGCTAGGATCTCCAATGTTATTGAATAGCAGTGGTGATAGTAGGCAGTCTTGCCTTGTTCCTGATCTTAGAGGGAAGGTTTTTAGTTTTTCATCATTAAGTATAATATTGGCTGAGGGTTTGTCATATATGGCCTTTATCATGTTAAGTTACTTTCTTTCTATACCGATTTTGTTAAGTGTTTTGATCATAAATGGATGGTGTATCTTGTCGAAGGCTTTTTTTTTGCATCTGTGATGTGATCATATGATTCTTATTTTTCAATTTGTTTATGTTGTGTATCACGTTAATCTATTTGCATATGTTGAAACATCCCTATGGCTCTGGGATGAAGCCCACTTGATCGTGGTGTATAATCTTTTTAATATGTTACTGTATTTGGTTCACAAGTATCTTCACAAGTATTTAGAATTTTTGCATCTGTGTTCATGAGAGATATCGGTCTGTAGTTTTCGTTTTCTGTGTTATCTTTAGCAGGTTTTGTTATCACTGTAATATTGGCCTCATAAAAAGAGTTGGGAAGTATTGCCCCCTTTTCAATTTTTTGAAAGAGTTTGAGGAGAATAGTTATTAAATCTTTGAATGTTTGGTAGAACTCATTGGTGAAGCCATCTGGTCTGGACTTTTACTTTTTGGTAGGTTTTTGATGATTGTTTCAATTTCCATAACTTTTTAATTTTAAAGTCTATTTTGTTCGATATTAGTACCATTACTCCTGCTTTTCTCTGAA
>NW_006434976.1:0-508 GCF_000325575.1 Pteropus alecto | reverse complement strand
ATATTGGTCTGTAGTTTTCCTTTTTTGTGTTATCTCTACCAGGTTTTGTTATTAGAGTAATACTGGCCTCATAGAATGAGTTGGGAAGTACTGCCTCTTCCTCGATTTTTTGGAAGAATTAGAAGAGAAAAGTTATTAAGTCTTTTTTGAATGTTTGGTAGAATTCACTGGTGAAGCCATCTGGTTCCGGACTTTTACATTTTAGTAGGTTCTTGATGATTATTCAATTTCCATACTGCTGATTGGTCTATTTAAATTTTTCTATTCTTCTTGATTCAGTCTAGGAAGGTGGTATCTTTCTAAGTACTTGTCCACTTCTTCTAGGTTATTAAATGTGGTGTTATACACTTTTTCATAGTATTCTTGTATGATCTTTTGTATTTCTGTAGGATCTGTCTCTGATTTTGTTTATTTGTGTCCTTTCTCTTTTTTCTTTAGCGAATCTAGCCAAGAGTTTGTCAATTTTATTAACCTCTCAAAGAACTGGCTCTTTGTTGCATTTATTTTT
>NW_006434975.1:0-908 GCF_000325575.1 Pteropus alecto | reverse complement strand
CAGAATTGAATTGCTGGATCATCATTTTCATGCATGTTCATGTTTAGTACATGCGACCATATTGTCCCGGGAGCGGTTAAGCCAATAAAGGCCACTCTGACTCTGGAGGACCGTCTCTGATTCCGCACATCATTGACACCCTGGATAATGTCTGAATATTTACAGCTGGTATGTATTTAAATTACATTTTTTTTTTATTATCAGCAATGCTGTATGTAATGTAATATTCACCACACGCATTTACTGACCTGGAATTTTCTTTTCAAATTTCTTTAATTTATTGTGGATTGTCCTCCTTTTTTTTTTGAATGTTAAAATTTATTTTTCTATATTCTGTATACTATTTCTGAGTGATGAAGATTGCAATTACATGCTTCCATTTTGTAGCTGGTCTCAAATTCTATTTTCAGACAAAATTTATCAGTTTTAATGTTATAATAAATAATTGAAATGTAGAACTTTATTTAGATCCTGGTTCAAAAAAAATTTAAACATGTGTGAGCACCACACCTGACTGGCCCCAAGGTCTGGCTGTGAACCAAGGTCTGGCTGTTATCCAAGGCCTGGCCGATCCAAGGTCTGACTGGCCCAAGGTCTGGCTAGTCTAAGGTCTGGCTGTAATCCAGGCCCACGGCTAGGAATAGGACCCCAGATTTAGAAAATATATAAACATACTTCAGCTTTTTATAGCATGCATGTGTGGCTGAATGCCACTTTTGTACTCTGCTATGCGAGGAGCCATGCAGTCTTCTGGATAAAAAGGAGAGAGCAGAAGGGGAGAGCAGAAGGGGAGCACAAGAAAGGGGAGCAGGAGAAGTGCATGCAAGACTGCGTGCCCTGTGCAATAGACTGCACTCCCCAATTGAACTGCACTTCCCAACAGAAGTGCGCTCCGCACTTCTGGCGCT
>NW_006434974.1:0-601 GCF_000325575.1 Pteropus alecto | reverse complement strand
AGTTTTTTTCTTGTAGTTGATTTCTGGTTTCATATTGTTATGATCAGAGAAGACAGTTGATATGATTTCAATCTTCTTAAATTTATTGACTTGATTTGTGTCCTAACATGTGGTCTATCCTTGAAAATATTCCATGTGCACTTGAGAAAAGTATATATTTTGCTGCTTTGGGGTAAAATGCTCTGAAAATATCTATTAAGTCCTTCTGTTTTAGTCTATCTTTTAGGCCCATTGTTTCCTTGTTGATTCTTTGCCTGGAAGACCTGTCCATTGGTGTCAATGGAGTGTTAGTCTCCTACTATGAGTGTATTACTATTGATCTCTCCTTTTATGTCAGTCAATAACTGCTTTGTGTATGTAGGTGTTCCTATGTGGGGTGCGTATATGTTTACTAGGGTTATATCATCTTGATTTATCGATCGCTTTATTATTATGAATGTCCTTTTTTACCTCTTATTATAGCCTTTGTTTTAAAGTCTATTTTATTTGATATAAGTATTGCTACTCTGGCTTTTTTTTTTTTTTTTTCATTTCCATTTACGTAAAATATCTTTTTCCACCACTTTACTTTCAGTCTGAGTGTCATTTGATCTGAAGTGGG
>NW_006434973.1:0-867 GCF_000325575.1 Pteropus alecto | reverse complement strand
AGCTGCCATATATTTGATCCCGTTTACCCACTTCACCTTCTCCTAACCTCCCTATATTTGACTCCCTTTACCCTGTCTACCTCCTCTATCCTCCCTGAACTCCTACCCTCTGGTAACCACTAGTCCATTGCCCATGTACACAAGTCTCTGTTTGTCTTGTTCATTTGTAGCTTTTAAGTTTATATCCCACATATAAGTGATATCATGTGATTTTCAACTTTTTCCATCTGCCTTATTTTGTTTAGCATGATTATCTTAAGGTTCATCCAGGTTGTTGCAAATGACAGTATTTCATCTCTTCTTATGGCTGAGTAATATTCCATTGTACATATGTACCACAGCTTCTTTAGCCAATCATCTATCATAGGACACTTCAGTTCCTCCCATGTCCTGGCGACTTTGAATAATGCTGCTATGAACATCAGTGTGCAAATCACTTTTCAGATATGGGTTTTCAAGTCTTTAGGGTAAATACCCAGTAGTGGGAGAGAGTGCTGGATCGTATGGTAGATCAATTCTTAGTTGTCTGAGGAACCTCCATACTGTTTTCCATAGTGGCTGTACCAATTTTCAGTCCCACCAGCAGTGTATGAGGGTTCCTTTTTCTCCGCATCCTCTCCAGCACTGGTTATTTCTTGTCCTGTTGATTACAGCTATTCTAACAGGTGTGAGATGGTATCTCATTGTGGTTTTGGTTTGCATTTCCCTAATAGCTAGCAGTGTTGAGCATCTTTTCATATATTTGTTGGCCATTTGTATGTCCTCTAGGGAGAAGTGTCTGTTCAGGTCCTCTGCCCTTTTTTTATTGGATCGTTTGTTTTTTTTTGTTGTCATTATTGAGTCATATAAGTTCTTTGTATATTTTGG
>NW_006434972.1:0-1793 GCF_000325575.1 Pteropus alecto | reverse complement strand
TTCTAGAAGTTTTATGGTTTCAGGTGTTACATTTACATCTTTAATCCATTTCGAGTCTATTCTTGTATATAGTATAAGAAAGTGGTCCAGTTTCTTTTCTTTTTCTTTTTTCTTTTTTTTTGCATATATCTGTCGAATTTTCCCAACACCATTTACCAAAGAGACTGTCTTTACCCAATTGTATACTCTTGCCTCCTTTGTCACATATTAAGTGAGTGTATAGGCATAGATTTATTTCTGGGCTCTCTATTCTGTACCATTTATTAATGTATCTGTTTTTATGCCAGTACCATGATGTTTTGATTACTGTAGCCTTGTAGTACAGTTTGATGTCAGGTAGTGTGATACCTCCAACTCTGTTCTTCTTCCTCAAGATTACTGTGGCTATTCAGGGTCTTTAATGGTCCATATAAATTTTAGGATTATTTGTTCTAGCTCTCTGAAAAATCCCATTGATATTTTGATAAAGATCGCATTAAATCTATAGATTGCTTTGGTTAGTATGGCCATTTGAACGATGTTAATTCTTCCTATCCATGAGCACAGTATATGCTTCTATTTATTTGTATCTTCTTCAATTTCCTTTTTTAATGACATAATTTTCTGAGAACAGGTCTTTTACCTCTTTAGTTAATCTGATTCTTAGGTATTTTACTGTTTTTGATGCAATTGTAAATGGGATTATTTTTTTAATTTCTCTTTCCAAAAGTTCATCATTGGTATGTAAAAATACCACTGACTCCTGAATATTAATTTTGTATCCTGCTACTTTACTGAATTCATTGATCAGTTCTAACAGTTTTTTGGTGTAATCTTTAGGGTTGTCTATATACAGTATCATGTCATCGGCAAATAGCAAGAGTTTTACTTCTTCCTTTCCAATTCGGATACCTTTTATTTCTCTTTCTTGTCTGATTGTTGTGGCTAAGACTTCCAATACAATGTTGAAGAGGAGTGGTGAAAGTAAGCATCCTTGTCTTGTTCCTGATCTTAAGGAAAACGTTTTTAGCCTTTCCCCATTGAGTATGACGTTAGTTGTGGGTTTGTCATATATGGCCTTTATTAGGTTGAGGCATGTTCCCTCAGTTCCCGCTTTGCTGAGAGATTTTATCATAAATGAATGCTGGATTTTGTCAAATGTTTTTTATGTATCTATTGATATGATCATATATTTTTTTTTTTATCTTTTGATTCATTAATGTAGTGTAACACATTAATTGATTTGCAGGTATTGTACCAACCTTGCACCACAGGAATAAATCCAACTTGATCATGATGTATGATATTTTTAATGTATTGTTGAATTCGGTTTAATATTTTGTTGAGGATTTTTGCATCAATAAGAGATTCATAAGAGATATTGGCCTATAGTTTTCTTTTTTTTTGTAATGTCTTTGCCTGGTTTTGGAATCAAGGTAATGGTGGCCTCATAAAAGGAATTAGGGAGCCTTCCTTCTTCTTGAATTTTTTGGAATAGTTTGAGAAGAATAGGTGTTAATTCTTCTTTGAATGTTTGGTAAAATTCACCTATGAAGTCATCTTGTCTAGGACTTTTTTTGGCAGGAGGAGGTTTTTGATTACTGATTCTATTTCATTGGTGGTAATCAGTCAGTTCAGATTTTCTGTTTCTTCTTGACTCAGTCTTGGGAGATTGTATGTTTCTAGGATGTGTCCATTTCTTCCAGATTTTCCAATTTTGGGCATATAATTGCTCGTAGTATTTTCTTATGATCATTTGTATTTCTGTGAAGTCCATGATTAATTCTCCTCTTTCATTTCTGATTTTATTTATT
>NW_006434971.1:0-692 GCF_000325575.1 Pteropus alecto | reverse complement strand
GTGACTATCAGGCAAATAGAAGTAGAGGAGTGTAACCATTACTAGAACAGGACATTCTAAGCTTAAATAATAAGAAAAGCATTGTTATAACAAGATAGTAATGAATGTTCAGCATATATAGGAAAAAAATTGAGATAACAATGACTAAAAAGGGAGGCATTCAAAGATCCAAATTCACAAAGGGGAATGGAGATAAGGCACATGCAGATATATAAGTGTGTGTGTGTGTGTGTGTGTGTGTCCTTTACATATTCATAATAGTAACCACACACCAAAGATTTAGTACCATTGTATATAACATGAAACAAGAAAGACCAGAGGGAAAACCCACAAAAACCCGCCAAAATAAAGAAAACAGAAACAGAAGGATAATGAAACAATGGAAATACTGAGCTACCAGAAAGCAGAAAATAAAATGACTATAACAAGATCTCATATTTCAATAATCACTCTAAATGTAAATGGACAGAACTCACTAATAAAAAGGCACAGAGTTGCAGAATGGATCAAAAAATAAAACCAAACCATATGCTGCCTCCAAGAGACAAATCTCAGCTCCAAAACAAATGTAGATTCAAAGTGAAAAGGTGGAAAATGATATTTCAAGGAAATGGCGTTCAGAGAAAAGGACGAGTAGCGGTACTAATATTTGATGAAACAGACTTCAAAATAAAAAAAAGTAAAGAAAGATA
>NW_006434970.1:0-1052 GCF_000325575.1 Pteropus alecto | reverse complement strand
TAGACCGATCAGCAGAATGGAAATTGAAACAATCACCAAAAATCTACCAAAAAGAAAAGTCCAGGACCATATGGCTAAACCAGTGAATTCTACCAAACATTCAAAGAAGATTTAATGCCTATTCTCCTCAAACTCTTCCAAAATATCAAAGGGGAGGCAATACTTCTCAAATCATTTTATGAGGCCAATATCACTCTGATACCAAAACCTGGTAAAGATAACAGAAAAAAAGAAAACTACAGACCAATATCTCTCATGAACACAGATGCAAAATTCCTAAATAAGATACTAGTGAATTGAATACAGTAACATATTAAAAAGATTATATACCCACAAACAAGCGAGCTTCATCACAGGGGCACAGGGATGGTTCAACATATGCAAATCGATTAATGTGATACACTGCATAAACAAATTAAAAAATAAGAATCATATGATCATATCAATAGATCCAGAAAAAGCCTTCAACAATTTACAGCATCTATTTATGATCAAAACACTTTATAAAATAGGTATAGAAGGAAAGTACCTTAACATAGTAAAGGCCATATATGACAAACCTTCAGCTAACATTCTTAATGGTGAAAAAATAAAAATCTTCCCTCTAAGATCAGGAACAAGGCAAGGCTGTCCACTATCGCCACTGTTATTCAATATAACATTGGAGGTCCTAGCAAGTGCAATCAGACAAGAGAAAGAAATAAAAGGCATCCATATAGGAAACAAAGAAGTCAAACTCTCACTCTTTGCGAATGACATGATTTTCTATATAGGAAACCCTAAAGACTCCACAAGAACACTACTAGAAACAATAAGCAAATACAGTTAAATTTCTGGATACAAAATCAATGTTCGAAAATCCATAGCATTCTATACTCTAATAATGAAGTGTCAGAAAAAGAAGTAGAAAAAAAAATAATTCCTTTTGCAATTGGAACAAAAAGAATAAAATACCTAGGAATAAATTTAACAAAACATATGAAGTTCCTATATAATGTAAACTACAAGACCCTGTTCAAAGAAAGCGAAGAAGATACAAAGAAATGGAAAGA
>NW_006434969.1:20035-20268 GCF_000325575.1 Pteropus alecto | reverse complement strand
AGTAAGGGGACTAGCAGCTAGATAGAAACAGAGGAGTACAACACTTACTAAGAACGGGGCATTGTAAGCTTCAGCAATAACAAGAGATTTGCTAAAGCAAAATAGAAATGAGCGTTCAGCGTACATAGGGACAAATTGAGGCAACAATGACTGAAAAGGGAAGGATTCAAAGATCCAGATTTGCAAAGGGGAATGGAGATAAGGCACACACAGAAGAAAATGGATGACTCTCT
>NW_006434969.1:0-319 GCF_000325575.1 Pteropus alecto | reverse complement strand
TCAAAAATCAAAGACAAAGCCAGAATTCTCAGGGCAGCCAGGGGCGGGGGGGAGGGGAAACAGTAACCTATAAAAAAAAAACCCGTTAGATTACTGTTGGACTTCTCAGTGCAAACCATACAAGTCAGAAAGGGGTGGAATCACATATTCACACTATTAAATGAAAGGAACTACCAGCTAAGACTATTGTATCCAGCTAAGCTCTCCTTTAGATCTGAAGGAGAAATAAAGACCTTTACAGACATAAAAAAATAAGGGAATCTCCACTGCGAGGCCTACATTAAAGGAAATACTGAAAGGGGTCAGCACACCTAAAACA
>NW_006434968.1:0-998 GCF_000325575.1 Pteropus alecto | reverse complement strand
GGTGTATCACATTAATCGACTTGCGTATGTTGAACATGCCTGTTCCTCTGGGATGAAGCCCACTTGATCGTGGCGTATAATCTTTTTAATCTTTTTGCTGTATTCGGTTTGCTAGTATCTTCTTTAGAATTTTTACACCTTGTGTTCATGAGAGATATTGGTCTGTACTTTTCTTTTTCTGTGTTATCCTTAGCAGGTTTTGGTATCAGAGAAATATTGGCCTCATAAAATGAGTTTGGAAATATTAACTCCTCTTCGATTATTTGGAAGATTTTGAGGAGAATAGGTATTAAATCTTCTTTGAATGTTTGGTAGAATTCACTGGTGAAGCCATCTGGTCCTGGACTTTTACTTTTTGGTAGGATTTTGATGATAGTTTCCATTTTCATACTGCTGATTGATATATTTAGATTTTCCAGTTCTTGATTTAATCTAGGAAGATTGTATTTTTCTAAATACTGGTCCATTTCTTCTAGGTTATTAAATTTGGTGCTATATACTTTTTCATAGTATTCTTGTGTAATCCTTTGTATTTCTGTGATGTCAGTCGTAATTTTCCCTCTTTCATCCCTGATTTGTTTATTTGTGTCCTTTCTCTTTTTTCTTTAGTGAGTCTAGCCAGGGGTTTCTCAAAGAACCAGCATTTGTTTTTTTCTTTTTTTTTTTTCTTTTTTTGCCAATTTCATTTATTTCTGCTCTAATTTTGATGATATCTTTCCTTCTGCTGATGTTAGGCTTCACTTGTTCTTCCTTTTCTAGTTTTTTAAGATGAAGCGTTAGGTTGTTTATTTGGGCTGGTTCTTGGTTTTGGAGATATGCCTGTAACGATATGAACTTTCCTCTTATGACCACTTTTGCCGTGTCTCAAAAGTTTTGATACGTCATACTATCATTATCATTTGTTTCTATGTATCTCTCGATCTCTCTTTTTTATTTCTTTTCTGACCGTTATTCTTCAGTAGTATGTTGTTTAACTTCCATGTATTTGTGGTTCTTCC
>NW_006434967.1:0-354 GCF_000325575.1 Pteropus alecto | reverse complement strand
TCTAGGTTGCTTCCATATCTTGGCTGTTATAAATACTGCTGCAGTGAACATAGGAGTTCGTATACTAATTCTCTTTAAATGTTTGGTATGAAGCTGTCTGGTACAGGGCTTTTGTTTTTTGGGAATTTTTTGATTACTCCTTCAATTTTGTTGCTAGTAATTGGTCTTTTCAGCTTCTCTGTTTCTTTCTGGTTTAGTCTTGTATGTTTCTAGAAATTTATCCACTTGTTCTAGGTTGTCTAATTTGTTGGCATATCAGTGTTCATAGTATTCCTTAATGGTTCTTTATATTTCTTTAGTGTCGGTTATAATCTCTCCATTTTTTTTTTTTTTTTAATTTTAGGCGAGGCACCC
>NW_006434966.1:0-1440 GCF_000325575.1 Pteropus alecto | reverse complement strand
CTTTACAAGCCAGAAGGGAATGGAATCAAATATTTTGACTATTAACTGAAAAGAAATACCAGCCTAGAATAATATATCCAGGTAAGTTCTCCTTTGGATATGAAGGAGAAATTAAGATTTTTCCAGACATACAAAAATTGAGAGAATACTCCACTACGAGACCTGCACTACAGGAAATACTGAAAGGGGTCAGTTCACCTAAAACGAAATGAGGAAAAAAATACATAATTAGGGGTTAAGTGACTATCAGGCAAATAGAAGCAGAGGAATGCAACCCTACTAAGAGCAAGGCATTATATGCTTAAATAATAAGAAGAGAATTGTTAAAACAAGATAGTAATGAACGTTCGGCATACATAGGGAAAAATAGAGACAACAATGACTGAAAAGGGGAGGATTCAAAGATCCAGATTCACAAAGGAGAATGGAGATAAGGCACACCCAGAAGAAAAATGGATGACTCTAAATGGATAAACTATCTTTTAGATATTCATAATTATAACCACAAGCCAAAGATTTAGAACTGAAGTATATAACATAAAACAAGAAAGACCAGAGGCAAAACACACAAAAGCCAACCAAAATAAAGAACACAGAAACACAAGGACAAAGAAGCAATGGAAACACCGAGCTACCAGAAAGCAAAAGATAAAATGGCTATAAGAAGACTTCATATTTTAATAATCACCCTAAACATAAATGAATTAAACTTACCAATAAAAAGGCACAGAGTTGCAAAATGGATCAAAAAACAAAACACAAACTTATGCTGCCTCCAGGAGACACATGTCAGTTTCAAAGACAAATATAGACTCAAAGTGAAAGGGTGGAAAATGATATTTCAGGTAAGTCGCATTCAGAGAAAAGCAGGAGTAGCAGTACTAATATCGGACGAAATAGTTTTCAGAATAAAAAAGGTAAAGAAAGATACTGACAGACACTTCATAATGATAAAGGGAGTCATGCACCAAGAGACATAGCACTTATTAATATCTGTGCTCCCAATCAGAAAGCCTCGAAATATGTAAAGCAATTACTCACAGAACTAAAGGGAGAAGCAAACCAGAATACTATTATAGTAGGGGACCTAAATACCCCACTGTTGGATATGGACAGATCATCGAAACAGAAAATCAATTAGGAAATAACATCCTTAAATGACACATTACACCAACTGGACATAATCGACATATACGGAGCCTTCCATCCCAAAACAGCTGCTTATACATTCTTCTCAAGTACACATGGAACATTTTCAAGAATCAACCACATACTGGAACACACAGATAGCCTCAACAAATATAAGAGAGATGAAATCATACCAACCATGTTCTCTGATCATAATGCTTTGAAACTAGAAATCAACTTCAAAATGAAAGCAGGAAAAACGACAAATACATGGAGGTTAAACAAGATGCTACTGAAGAATAACTGGGTCAG
>NW_006434965.1:0-325 GCF_000325575.1 Pteropus alecto | reverse complement strand
GGTTCAACATATGCAAATCGATTAACATGATACACCACATAAATATATTGAAAATAAGAATTGTATGATCATATCAATAGATGCAGAAAAAGTCTTCGACAAGATATAGCATCCATTTATGATCAAAACACTTAACAAAATCGGTATAGAAGGAAAGCACCTTAACATAAAGGCCATATCTGACAAACCCTCAGCCATCATAATATTTAATGGTGAAAAACTAAAATCCTTCCTTCTAAGATCAGGAACAAGGCAAGGCTTTCCACTATCACTGCTGTTATTCAATATATCACTGGAGGTCCTAGCGAGTGCAATCAGGCAAGAG
>NW_006434964.1:0-506 GCF_000325575.1 Pteropus alecto | reverse complement strand
AGACTGGGAAACTTAAGAGCTTTGCTTAGTACATAAAAACACATAGAAAGGCAGCCAAAATGGGAAGACAAAGAAACAGAAACCACATGAGAGAACAGAACAGAGATCCAGATATAATGGAATCAAGTAATCTAACAGATGCAGAGTTTAAAACGCTGGTTATAAAGATGTTCCATGAAATTTGGGAAGTGTAGATAAGTTCAGTGAGAACTTCAACAAAGAGATAAAAAACATAAAAATGGAAATAGAAATTATAAAAGGCAACCAGTCTGAAATGAAAAACACAGTATCTGAGATGAGAAGTACATTAAATGGAATAAATAAAGAAATAAAGTGAATAAAAAAGAGGATCAAATGGCCTATCTAGAGGACAGGAAAGCTAAGGACACTCAAGCAGAATGGCAGGAAAAATATGCCAAGAATATAAAAATAATTTAAGAAGAATATGGAACTATTAAGGCTCTAAATATTTGTCTGATTAGCATAACTGAAGAAAATCAAGATGT
>NW_006434963.1:0-704 GCF_000325575.1 Pteropus alecto | reverse complement strand
GGTCCTGACCACAGGCCTGGCGCGTCCCAGGCCCAGCACAATCCACGAGGCCCTGAAAGGAAAACAAGGAGGAAGAGCTGTAGTGGCCGCAGGAGAAGGCTAAGCGTGGAACTGGCAGTCAGCGCCGTTGACTGACGGAGAAGGCCGGGGCGAGGGAGCGGGGAGCCCAAGGCGGGGGGCGGGGTCTCACTGCAGACATTGTGTCTGTGTGGAGACACTGTGTCTGATGGATGGCCCCAGGCCTCAGCCAGAGCCCCCTTCCACGCGCCCCCCTGGCTCCCAGCGCCACGCCTGGCCTCCCGTGCGTGGGGTCCCCTGGGGCACAGCGCTGCTCCCAGGGACCCTGCCCTTTTTATGGGGGCTTCTCTCACCAGAGCTGACCCCACGGGAGTGACCCCTGTAAGCCCCCGCCCACCCCGACTCTCATGGTACTCTCCTCCTGCCAGGACCTCAAGACCAAGGCGTGGGCAGGGCCATGCTCCCTCCGAAGGTTCTAGAATCCGTCCTAGGCCTCTGTCCAGCTTCCGGTGTTGACGAGACCCTTGGTGATCCTTGGTGCGTAGACGCACCCCTCCAGCCTCTGTCCCCATCGTCACCTGGCCTTCGGCGTGTGCGTGTCCTCCTGTGTGGACGTGAGACGCACTGGGCATAGGGCCCACGCTCGTCCCGTTGGGATGTCATCGCGAGTACATTTGTAGTTACAG
>NW_006434962.1:0-372 GCF_000325575.1 Pteropus alecto | reverse complement strand
TGCTCCCTCCCTCCCCTGGCCCTCCACCTAGCCAAAATGTTAATGCTAACTGCATTCCCTCTGCCGTGCTCCCCATCCCCATGACCATCTGTCAACTACTAGCTTGTACTTCTTTAACTTTTCACCCCACTCTCCCAGCCCCCCAAACCCCCTATCCTCTGTCCGTCACCAAATTGCCCACTATATTTATGAGTCTGTTTTTGATTAGTTTGTTCTTTTTGTTCCTTAGAGTCCTCATATAAGTGAAATTATATGGTATTTACCTTTCTCTGTCTGACTTATTTCACTCAGCATAAGAACTTCTATGTCCATCCATGTTGTTGCAAACAGATGGTATGGTTTCATTTTTTTTAATGGTTGAGTAATATTCCA
>NW_006434961.1:0-1216 GCF_000325575.1 Pteropus alecto | reverse complement strand
TTCAAAGAACCAGCTCTTGTTTTCATTAATCTTTTGTATTTTTTTTCCTAGACTCTATTTCATTTATTTCTGTTCTGATCTTTATTATTTCCTCCCCTCTACTCACTTTGGGCTTTGTTTGCTGTTCTTTTTCTAGTTCTTTTAAGTGTAAGGTTAGATTGTTTATTTGAGCTTTTTCTTGTTTCTCGAGGTAGGCCTATTTGTTATAAATTTCCCTCTTAGGACTGCTTTCACTGTGTCCCATAGATTTTGAGTCATTGTGTTTTCATTTTCATTTGCCTCTAGGTATCTTTTGATTTCTTTCTTGATCTCATTGTTAACCCATTCATTGTTTGGTAGCATGTTATTTAGCCTCCATGTGTTTGTGTATTTCTAGTGTTTTTTCTTGTGGTTGATTTCCAGTTTCATACCGTTGTGATCGGAGAAGATGGCTGATATTTCAATCTTCTTAAATTTATTGAGACTTGTGTTTGTGTCCTAACATGTGGTCTATCCTGGAAAATGTTCCATGTGCACTTGAGAAGAATGTATATTTTGCTGCTTTGGGGTGAAATACTCTGAAAATATCTATTAAATCATCTGGTATAGTGTGTAGTTTAGGCCCATTGTTTCCTTGTTGACTTTTTGTCTGGAAGATCTGTTCACTGATGTCAATGGGGTGTTGAAGTCTCTTACTATGAGTGTATTACTATTGAGCTCTCCTTTTGCGTTAGTCAATAATTGCTTTATGTATGATAGGTACTCCTATGTTGGGTCCATATATGTTTAGTAGGGTTATGTCTTCTTGATTATTGATCCTTTTATCATTATATAATGCCCTTTTTTCTTATTATAGCCTTTATTTTAAAGTCTATTTTGTCTCATTTAAGTTTTGCTACTCTAGCTTTTTTTTCTTTCCATTTGTGTGAAATATCTTTTTTCATCTCTTTACTTTCAGTCTGTGAGTGTCATTTGATCTGAAATGGGTTTCTTGTAGACAGCATATGCATGGGGCTTGTTTTCTTATCCATTCCGCTACCCTATGTCTTTTGATTGGAGCATTTAATCCATTTACATTTAAAGTGATTATCAATAGGCACATAATTAATGCCATTTATTATTCGTATTTGTTTTTTCTTCTTTTTTTTAACCCCCCCCCCTTTTCTTTTATATAAGTCTCTTTAACATTTCTTCTAATACTTGCTTGTTGGTGATGAATTCCTTAAGCTTTTCCCTA
>NW_006434960.1:0-556 GCF_000325575.1 Pteropus alecto | reverse complement strand
ACTAATTTAGCTTGTCAAGATTAGAACAGAAATTTTATGACATTATTTTTGTTTATAATTTATAATATCGGGATATTTCATATGTGTAGGAAAAAGATTTGATTTGTCTTTTCTTAAATCCTGTGAACTAAAGTTGCTCCTGATGATCTGGTTTCATGTAATTTTTCTGGGTAGGAGGAATATCATAATGGGAAAGCAATTTACTCCATACAGATATATATTTATCTTTATAACAGCCAGATTTACAGTAATTCTTAAGATAAGTATGCACTTGATTCCCTTTGGTCCCTATGGCAGTTATAATAGTTGAAACAGACTCATTTTGTTAATTTCATGACCTCTTCTGACGACCTTTACTTGAGTCATAGAATTAGGGTAAATGGAAGATCAAGACATTATTTGCTTTATCTGTCTTTAAATGATTATCTACATTTTCCAGCACACATTGAGTTCCTCTTAAAACTTTTGAAAGTATATAAATCTTCAGACTGTATAATATTTATTTATGTCATTAAATGATTATCTACATTTTCCAGGACACACTGAGTTCCTCTTA
>NW_006434959.1:0-1315 GCF_000325575.1 Pteropus alecto | reverse complement strand
CAGCTGCAGGAGGGGGCAGATCACTGCCCATGATTTTCCGTTTTGGCACCTGGGAAAGTTATTATCTTTAAATACCTTTAAAAAGATATTTAAAAATACCTTTAAAAGGGGGTATTTACAATATGTCAGTAATTGCCAGTATATTCTGTCCCTATTGCTCTGTAAGTACAAATCCTTATTTTCATGTTTAGAAACTGATTCACACCTTTATCTCATAAAATCTACTCCAAGTGAATAGGTAGTTAGTTTTTATCATTATCTAAATTCTGTTTGTTGAAACTTAAAAAAAAAAATCTTTGCATTAGCTGGTACGTATCTGAGAAGTAGTAATCTTCCAAGAGCTGCTATATGAAGCATGTAAGAATGCCATATTTTATTAGCTTTCTTTTCCTAATTTGTCAGAGCTAGAATTACACCCCCTGTCCCCTTAGGAAAGTAGCTAAATAATTTCACTCTGTTCCCTCAGGAAAGTAGCTAAATAATTTCAAATACCCAAAGCCCTTAAGCTTAAATCCCCATAGTGCAATGTGCAGAAGGAAAGAAACTTTAAATAATAATTAGGTTTTTGCTAAAAAGAAGTTATGCCTTACAATATCTTGATGACATTTGACGTTTTTGTGAAATAGAAATGGAAATAGAAATAGTCCTTTTCTTTAAAATCTTTTGTCTAAAATTTGAAAGCCATATTGTTTATTTTTACTTATTTTTACTAAAATGATTTTACAGAAAAGATTTTTCTGATAAATGATTTCTGGTCATTTTTACAATCAGCTTTTTTATATAATGTATAATTTATTATTGAAAAATTCATGCTTTTTTTAGGTAAAAATTAGGATGATCTTTTGATTAATTTATTTATGTATTTATTTACCTATTTATTCATGGTGACCTTGCTTAACGAAATCCAGTTAAGTTTCAGGTGTACAATTTAGGAATAAGGCATATGTATATACGTACATAGTGCATTGTGCTTTCACGGCTCATAATTAGATTTCATTTTATTCAGGTTACAGACATGATAAATGTATCCACAGTCTTAACCACCTCTACTATCAAGGTATGGAATAATTCAAACACCTCAGCAATTTTATTTGAGCCCTTTTGCAGTCAAATTCTTCCCGTATTCCCTTCTTCTGCCCTGGGTGATCACTGATACCCATTCTATCACCAGAGAGTAATTCCCCTGCTCTAAAAATCTCATCTAAATAGCATTAAACACTACATATGCTTTTGTGACAAGCTGCTTCCTCCCAGATCAGTGCCCGTGGCATTTATTAGGCATATTAGCAGTTCATTCCTTATTATTGCTAAAGTG
>NW_006434958.1:0-586 GCF_000325575.1 Pteropus alecto | reverse complement strand
CACTCTGTTTATTCCATTTAATATACTTTTCATCTGAGATAATGTATTCTTCATTTCCGATTGATTCCTTTTTATACTTTCCATTTCCATTTTTATGTTTTTATCTCTTCGTAAAAGTTCTCACTAAATTTATCTACACTTCCCATAAGTTCACTGAGTATCTTTATCACCAGTGTTTTGAATTTTGCATCTGTTAGGTTGCTTGACTCCATTATTTCTGGATCTCTATTCTGTTCTCTCATATGGTTTCTGCTTCTTTATCTTCCCATTTTGGTTGTCTTTCTGTGTCTGTTTCTATGTACTAAGCAAAGCTCCTAAGTCTCCCGGTCTCATTAATGTGGCTTTGTGCAGTGGCACAGTGCTGAGAGGGGTTCAGCTGCAGGCCAAATTTAGCCCAAGCTTGTGCTCCTCTGGGGCCGCATGTTAAGATTCAGCAAGCAATCCACAGATGCTGTGCTTATAGTTGCCTCAAAAGGCCACACCTCCTTTTTTTGGTCAGCTGCCACCAGTGTGAGTCTAGGTGCTGCCCAGCAAGAGGCACCTCACTAAGCAAAGACACACCTGAATGTGGCTTGGGTGGGGCTGT
>NW_006434957.1:0-1577 GCF_000325575.1 Pteropus alecto | reverse complement strand
ATCTTTCTCTTGTCTGATTGCACTCGCTAGGACCTACAATGTGATATTGAATAACAGTGGTGACAGTGGACAGCCTTGCCTTGTTCCTGGTCTTGGAAGGTTTTTAGTTTTTCATCATTAAGTATAATGTTGGCTGAGGGTTTGTCATAGATGGCTTTTATTATGTTAAGGTACTTTCCTTCTATACCGATTTTGTGTTTTGATCATAAATGGATGCTGTATCTTGTTGAAGGCTTTTTTTGCATCTATTGATATGATCATATTATTCTTATGTTTTAATTTGTGTATGTGGTGTATCACATTAATCGATTTGCATTATGTTGAACCATCCCTGTGCCTCTAGGATGAAGCCAACTTGATCGTGGTTTATAATCTTTTTAATATGTTGCTGTATTTGGTTCTCGTCAGATTTTCACGTCTGTGTTAATGAGAGATATCGGCCTGAAGTTTTCTTTTTTGGTGTGTTATCTTTACCAGGTTTTGGTATCAGGGTAATATTGGCCTCATAAAATGAGATGGGAAGTATTGCCTCCTCTTTGATTTTTTGGAAGAGTTTGAGGAGAATAGGTATTAAATCTTCTTTGAATGTTTTGTAGAATTCACTGGTGAAGCCATCTTGTCCTGGACTTTTACTTTGGTACGTTTTTAATGGTTGTTTCAATTTCCATATTGCTGATTGGTTTATTTAGATTTTCCAGTTCTTCTTCATTCAGTCTAGGAAGCTTGTATTTTTCTAAGTACTGGTCCAGATCATCTAGGTTATTAAATTTGGTGTTATACACTTTTCCATAGTATTCTTGTATGATCCTTTGTATTTCTGCGATGTCAGTCGCAATTTCCCCTCTTTCTTCTCTGATTTTGCTTATTTGATCTGTTTTCTCTTTTTTCTTTAGTGAGTCTAGCCAGGGGTCTGTCAATTTTATTAACCTTCTCAAAGAACCAGCTCTTCGTTGCATTTATTTTTTCTGTTGTTTTTGTTTATTTGTTTGTTTTCAATTTCATTTATTTCTGCTCTAATTTTGATGATTTCTTTCCTTCTGCTGACTTTTGGCTTCATTTGTTCTTCCTTTTCTAGTTTTTTTTAAGATGAAGCACTAGGATGTTTATTTGGGCTCGTTCTTGTGTTTGGAGATAGGCCCGTAATGGTACGAACTTTCCTCTTGTAACCGCTGTCCCCAAATTTTTATATGTTGTACTATCATTATCATTCATTTCTATGTATCTCTTGATCTCTCTCTTTATTTCTTCTCTGACCCAGTTATTCTTCAGTAGCATGTTTTTTAATCTCCATGTATTTGTGGTTCTTCCTGACTTCTTTTTGCAGTTGATCTCTAGTTTCAAAGCATTCTGATCAGGGAATATGGTTGATATGATTTCAACCCTCTTATATTTGTTGAGGCTATCTCTGTGTCCCAGTATGTGGTCGATTCTTGAGAATGTTCCATGTGCACTAGAGAAGAATGTATAAGTAGCTGTTTTGGGATGGAAGGCTCTGTATATATCAATTATGTCCAGTTGGTCTAATGCATCATTTAAGAAATCTTATTTCCTTATTGATTTTCTGTTTGGATGGTCTA
>NW_006434956.1:0-2692 GCF_000325575.1 Pteropus alecto | reverse complement strand
CCCTTGAGATCTGGCCTATTGTGTTCTCTCCCACCCTTTCTAGGTTACCTGGATCCCTAGGACAAATTAGGGATCTCCCTTTTGGCTTAAAATAGCTTTTTTTTTTTTTTTTAGAACAGTTTTAGATTCTAATGGCATTTTCTATGTATATATATGTAATACATATGACAACTACAACATAAAGAGGCATAAGCTTTCTACATTTCACTACAAGTGATAAAATATTAATTCTAAGCAGATGTGAAATTTTTAGTATATGTATTGTAATTCCTAAAGCAACCACTAAAAAATCTATAAAGAAATAAACATGATAAATTAAAATGTAATACTAAAATATATTTAAAGAACTCAAAAGAAGGCAGGAAAATGGGAAAAAGAGGAATAAAAACATAGGGAGCAAACAGAAAATAATAAAGTGGTATTTATGTAATACATCACATCAGTAATTACAATAAAGTAATTACAATAAAGGTAAATGGTCTAACCACACCAAGTAAAAGACAAAAATTGTCAGAATAGGTTTTTTTTAAAAGACATGACTATATACTTTAATATAGGCGTTTGAAAGTTCATGAATGGAAAACAATAAGCCATGTAAACATCAGCTAAAAGAAAGCTTAAGTGACTGTATTACTATCAGACAAAGCATACCTCAGAGTAAGGAAATTTACCATGGATAAAGAGGGACATTATTACATAATGGCAAAAAAATCAAGACAAAATCACTTTGAATATAAATATATCTAACAACAGAACTTGAAACATATGACGCAAAAACTGACAGAACTGAAGGAAAAATAGTTCTAAAAAAATAAAGCTATTTTAAGCCAAAATTATAGTTAGAAATGTCAATGCTCTTCTTAAAATAATAAAAGAAATAGAAAATCAGAAAATAGAATATAGAAGAACTGATCAACACCATCAACCAACTGAAATTGATCAAACACTCTGTCCGCAACAGTATAATACACATTGTTTTCAAGTGCACATAGAGCATTCACCAAGATAGACCATGTCTTTGCTCATAAAATAAGTTTTAATAAATGTTTTTAAATTAGGATTATATAATAATGTAATTTAACTAGAAGTCATAACAGAAATAAAACTCGAAAATATTCAAATAACTGAGAATTAACAACATACTTCTAAATAATAGAGTGAAAGAGAAATTAGAAAATATTAATTTGAATGAAAATGAAAATATGACATATCAAGACTTATGGGATGTAGCTAAAGTACTATTAAGGGGAAATTTGTAGCATTAAATGATTATAGAAAATAAGAATGGCCTCAAATTGATAACTCGAGTTTCACTTTAATAAACTATAAAACTAAGAGTAAAATAAACTCAAAGCAAGTAGAAAGAAGAAAATAACAGGAGGAAAAAAACTGGCGTAGATGATAGAGGCTCTGTTCATCCCTCTGGCGACCAAATCAAAGTTGTGATGGAAACAAGGAGCAGCAGCAAGGAAAAATCGCCTGTGATCTAGATGAATAAGCCATACAACTAGAGAGAAATCCAAGAAAGCACTCCGCAATGACAGAAGGTAGGACAGGGCAAAGACGCGGGATGACCCATTCCCCAGCGGCTGAGTAAGACGGAGGCTGAGGCAGTGGCAGGGGCAGAAGCCTCTTAAAGGGGCCACATCCACAAGTGGATTTTCGCAGTGACGGACCTGCTTGCTCTGAGCACCAGTGCCAATTTGGCTGCACACAGGGGCACCAGGGACTTACAGGGAGATATTGTCGGAGTGAGGGTCCAGGTGAGCCTCACTCTGTGCAGAAGTGCTGTGGTATCCATTGTTCCCTGCTGAGCCCTCCCTCCTCCCAGTGCTTGGACACAGTGCCACCATAGCTGTGACGTCATCAAACTGGGTAACAGAGGTCACTCCGCCTAGAGGATTCCCTGAAACCTCACCACCCTCAACTTGGGCCCCACCCAAGCCACATCTAGGTTAATCCTCAGCAAGTCAGGAGCACCCTGCTGAGCAGCACCTAGACTCACACTGGAGGCAGCTGGCCTCAGTTTCTGTTGTGGCCTTATGAGGCAACTATAAGTACAGCATCTGTGGATTGCTTGCTGAAACTTGATAGGTGGTCCCAGAGGGGTAGAGGCTTGGGCTAAATTTGGCCTGCAGCTGAACTCCTCTCAAGACTGTGCCACTGGACACTTACTTCACAAATCCACGCTAATAAGACTGGGAGACTTAGGAGCTTTGCTTAGTCCATAGAAACAGACATGGAAAGGCAGCCAAAATAGTAAGACAAAGAAGGAGAAACCATATGAGAGAACAGAACAGAGATTCAGATATAATGGAGTCAAGTAATCTAACAGATGCAGAGTTCAAAACTGATTATAAAGATGCTCAATGAACTTTTGGAAAATGTAGAGAACTCCACAAAGAGATAAAAATGGAGATGGAGATTTTAAGAGGGAACCAGTCTGAAATGGAGAACAGTCTGAAGTGAGAAATATATTAAATGGAATAAACAAAGGAATAAACAAAGTGAATAAAGAAGAGGATCAAATGCCCTATCTAGAGAACAGAAAAGATCAAATGCCCTATCTAGAGGACAGAAAAGCCAATCAGGACACTCAAACAGAATGGCAAGGGAAAAAATGCCAAGACTATAAAAATAATTTAAAGAAGACATGTGACACTATTAAGGCTCCAAATATTCGTCTGATCTG
>NW_006434955.1:2597-4676 GCF_000325575.1 Pteropus alecto | reverse complement strand
TAGGTTACGAAATTGTTAGGGTTAGGGTTAGGGTTTAAGTTTCTGTTAAGTGTTAAGGTTTAGTGTTAGGGTTAGGGTTAGCGTTAGGATTAGGTTTAGAGTTAAAGTTAGGGTTAGATTTAGTGCTAGGGTCAGGTTTAAGTTTGGGTTAGGGTTAGGGTTAGAATTAGAGTTAGAGTTAGTGATAGGTTTCGGGTTAGGTTAGGGTAATAGCTAGGGTAGGGTTAGGGTATAGGGTTAGGGTGTAGGTTATGGTTTAGTGTAGGGTTAGAATTATGTTTATGGTTGGTGTTAGGTTTAGTGTTAGGGTTAGGTTTAGGTTATAGTGTTAGGGTTGGTTATGCTTAGGGTAAGTTTTAGGTTTAGAGTTACGGTTAGGGTTGCTGTTAGGCTTAGGGTTAGGGTTAGGTTTAGGGTTAGTGTTAGGATATGATGATAGAGTTAGGATTACTGTTAGGGTTAGGAATAGGATTACGATTCTTTTAGTGTTACGGTAGGGTTAAGTTTAAGTTAAGGTTAAAGTTAGGCTGCGGGTAAGTGTAAGAGTTTAGATTTAAAATTAGTGTTAGGTTTGGTGATATGGATAGTGTTAGGGTTTGGTTTAGGTTTAGTTTTAGGGTTTAGGGTTAGGATTGTGTTAAGCTTAGGGTAGGGTTAGGGTAATGGTTACGTTAAGGTTAGGTTTAGTATTAGTTTATGGTTTCAGTTAGGGTTAAATTTACATTAGGGTTAAGGTCACTGTTAAGTTTAGGGTAAGATTTAGAATAGGGATTTGTGTTATGGTTAGAGGTGGATTAGGGTTACCTTAACGTTATGTTTACGTTAACCGTAGTGTTAGGGTAAGAGTTCGGATTTGGGTTCGAGTAGTGTTAAGTTTAGTGTTTAGTTTTAGGGTTAGGATTAGGGTTATGGTTAGGGTAAGATGTTAGATTTACAATTAGTGTTAGGGCTAGGATTAGGGTTACGATTAGTTTAGGGTTTCGGATAGGTTTAAGTTTAGATTATGGTTAAGGTTAGGTTTAGGATTAAGGTAAGAGCTTAGAGAAAGAATTCGTTGTAGGGTTAGAGTTAGGGTTTAGAGTTAGGGTTAGGTTTAGGTTCGCATTAGGTTTAGGGTTACTAATAGGGTTAAGCTTAGGTTTAGTGGTAGGGTAATTGTTTAGAGTTAGGATTAGCGTTAGGTTTTGGGTTAGGGTTAGGGTTACATTAAGTTTAGAGTTAGGATAAGGGTTAGGGTTATGGTGAGGGTTTATGGTTTCGTTTAAGGTTAGGGTTTTGTGTTAGGGTTAGGGTTAAGTTTAGTGTTACGTTAAATTTAGGGTTAGATACATTGTTAGGGTTAGGATTAGGGTTATGTTAAGATTAGGGTTAGGAATACAGTTCACGTTCGGTTTCCAGTTACAGATAGTATTAGGGTTAAGATTATGTTTAGTGTTTGAGGTAAGGTTCGGTTGAGGGTTAGTTTTAGCCTTACTGTTACGGTTAAGGTAAGAGTTTAGAGACAGTATTAATGTTAGTGTTAGATTTAGGATCAGGATTACGATAAGGGTTAGTGTTAGGGTTAGAGTTATGGTTAGATTTAATCTTAGCATCATGGTTTTTGTTAGGGTTACAGTTATGTTTCCGATAAGTGTTAGGTTATGATGTTAGGGTTTAGATTAGTGATAGGGTTAGATATGGGTTCAAATTAGTTTAGCATTAAGGTTTGGGTTAAGTTTAGGATAGGGTTAAATTTATGGTAAGGGTTAGGGTAAGACTGTAGAT
Source organism: Pteropus alecto (assembly GCF_000325575.1). NCBI lineage: Eukaryota > Metazoa > Chordata > Mammalia > Chiroptera > Pteropodidae > Pteropus > Pteropus alecto. The sequence continues at coordinate 2,912 of NW_006434955.1, read as the reverse complement.
TTAGGATTAGTGTTTGGGTTAGGGAAAGTGTTAGGGTTAAGTTAGGGTTAGGGTTAGTGTTATGGTTAGAGTTAGGGTTAGAGTTAGGGTTAGGATTGAGTTTAGGGATAGTGTTAGGAAAATTTGTTTTTTGGGGATAGTTTTATTGTTAGGGTTTAGAGTTGGGGTTAATTCTAGGGTTTAGGATTAGGATTAGGGTTAGGGTTAGAGTTAGGATTAGGTTTATGTTTATGGTTCAGATTAGCTTTAGGTTTAAGGTTATGTTTAGTGTAAGGGGTTAGGTTTACGGCTAAACTTAGTGCAAATTTTGGGGTT
>NW_006434955.1:0-1650 GCF_000325575.1 Pteropus alecto | reverse complement strand
ATCATTGTTAGGGTTAGGGATAGGTTTAGGATTAGATTAGTGTAAGGGTTAGGGTTAGATTTGGGTTGGGGTAGATTTAGGTGTAGGGTTAGGGTAGAATAACAGTTTAGATTTAGGATTAGTGTTAGAGATAGAGTTAGTATTAGGGTTAGGTCAGGGTAAGTGTTAGGGTTAGCATTAGGGTTAAGGTTACGTTAAGGTTTAGGGTTAATGTTAGGATTAGGTTTATGGTTAGGTTTAGCGTTATGGTTTGGGCTAGATTACAGTTATGTTTAGGGGTAGGGTTAGTTTATGAGGTTATATTTCGAATTAGTATTATGGTTGGGATTAGGGTTAGGATATCTTTAGAGATATGGTTAAGGTTAAGTTTAGGATTAAGTTTAGGTTTAGTGTAAGAATAAATGTTTAGAGTTAGGATAAGTGTTAGGGTTAGGTTTAGGGTTACATTAAGGTAAGGGTTATGGTTACGGTTAGGGTTAGGGTTACTGTTCAGGGTTAGGATTAGAATAAGGATTAGGGTTACCATTAAAGTTTCAGTTTTGTGTTAGGGTTAGCGTTAAGGGTATTCATAGGGTTAAGTTTAGCATTAGGTTTAGAGTTAGGTTTAGGGTATGCATTTATACTTCGGGTTGTTCTTAGTGTAAATTTAGAGTTAGGCTTAGAATTAAGGTTAGGATTAGCTTTAGATGGAGGTTTAGAATCTGGATACGGATAGTGTTAGGGTGACGTTTAAGGTTTGGGATAAATTTAGGGTTACAGTTAGGGTTATAGTTAGTTTTAGAGTTAAATTAGGGTTTGGGTTATGTTTAGGGTCAGGGGTTAAGTTTTGGTTTATTGTTAGTGTAAAAATTAGAGCTCTGATTAGAGTTAGTGTTAAGTTTAGTGTTTAGGGTTAGGATTGGTGTTAGGCATAGGGTAAGCGTTAGTTTTAGGGTTAGGGTTAGGGCTAGGGTAAGAGTTTAGTGTTAGAATTAGTGTAAGTGTTAGTGTTAGGGTTAGGGTTACGTTAAGGTTAGGGTTAAGGTTAGAGTTAGCGTTAGAATTAGGGTTCGGGTTAGGTTTAGAGTTTAGAATTAGGATTAGTGTTAGGTTTAGGGTTAGATTTACATTAAGGTTAGAGTTAGGGTTAGCGTTAGGGTTAGGTTATGAATTATTGTTTTGGTTAGGGTTACAGTTATGTTTAGGGTTAGGGGTATGGTAAGAGTTTAGAGTTAGAATTAATGTTATTGTTAGGATTAGGGTTATATTAGTTTAGTGTTATGGTAGGGGTTAAGTTTAAGTGAGGCTTAGGGTAAGAGTTAAGAGTTAGAATTAGTGTTAAGATTATCGATAGGGTTAGGGTTAAGTTAGGGTCAGGGTTAGTGTTAGGATTACGGTTAGGTTTAGGGTTAGGTTGAGGATTTGGTTAGGGATATGTTTAGGGTACGGTTAGGGTTTGGATTAGGGTTAGGGTTTTGGTTTAGGGTTAGAGTTAGGGTTAGGGTTAAGTTTAGTGTTAGGGTTACTGTTAGGGTTAAGATTAAGTTAGGTTTAGGGTTATGGTTAGATTTAGGGTTATAGTTAGGTTTAGGATTTAGGGTCAGTGTTGGTGTTAGGCTTAGGTTTAGGTTTAGCCTTATGGTTAGGTTTAGGTTTAGCGTTATGTTTTGG
>NW_006434954.1:0-326 GCF_000325575.1 Pteropus alecto | reverse complement strand
ACCAAAACCTGGTAAGGATAACACAAAAAAAGAAAGCTACAGGCTAATATTTTTCATGAACACAGATGAAAAATCCTAAATAAGATACTAGCGAACCGAATACAGCAACATATTAAAAAGATTATACACCACGATCAAGTTGGCTTCATCCCATGGGCACAAAGATGGCTCAACATATGCAAACTAATTAATGTGATACACCACATAAAGAAATTAAAAAATAAGAATCATATGATCATATCAATAGATGCAGAAAAAGCCTTCGACAAGATATTGCACGCATTTATGATTAAAACACTTAACAAAATCGTTATAGAAGGAAAGTA
>NW_006434953.1:0-371 GCF_000325575.1 Pteropus alecto | reverse complement strand
ATGTGTCTCCTGGAGGCACCGTATGGTTCAGTTTTTTTTCTGATCCAATCTGTGCCTTTTTATTGATGAGTTCAATCCATTTACATTTCGGGTGATTATTGAAATATGAGGTCTTATTTAGCCATTTTATCTTTTGATTTCTGGTAGCTTGGTATTTCCATTGCTTCCTTGTCCTTGCATTTCTGTTTTCTTTATTTTGATTGGGTTCAGGTTGGCTTCTCTGGTCTTTATTGTTTTATGTGATATACTTCTGGTCTGTTCTGTTATTACCATTACAAATATGTAAAAGATAGTTATATGTATAGAGAGAGTCATCTATTTTCTTCTGCATGAGCATTATCTCTATCCCCCTTTGAGAATTTGGATCTCTG
>NW_006434952.1:0-5262 GCF_000325575.1 Pteropus alecto | reverse complement strand
GTAAATCTAACCCAAACCTTAGACGAAACTCTAACATTAACGCTAACGCATATCCTAACCTTAAATCTAAGCTAATTCTAACTCGAAATCTAACCGTAACACTAAATTTTACACTAAGAATAACCCAACTCTAAAATCAAACCCTAACCCTAACTCTAAACCTAACATTAACCATATGTCTAACCTATTACCCTAACCCAAAAACTAACCATAACCTTAAATTTTACACTAACAAAAACCTTAAACTTAACCCCTGAACTTAAACATAACCGCTAACCGTAATTTAACTGTAAAACTAAATCTAAACCTAACTCCACTCCTAAATCTACATTGAAACCTTAAACGTAATCCTAACACTAACGCTAACCCAGAACCTAACCCTAAATCAAAAGCTAATCCTAAGTGAATTCTAACACAAACTCTAAATCTACATTAAGAATATCCCAAACTCTTAACTAATATCGTAAACCTAAACCGAAAAATAATGCTAACCTTAACCATAACAGCAACCCTAACCCAAACCCTAAACTTACCCCTAACACTAACCTAACCCTAACCCGAACACTAAAACTAACCATAACCAAAACCCTAACGTGAAACTGTAACCCTAACGTGAACTCTAACCTAACCTTACACCTAACGCTAATCATAACACTAATTGTAACACTAAACTATTACGCTAACCCTAACCCTAACTCTAACCATAACATAACAGTAACCCCTAACTCTAAATATAACCTTACCATAACCCTAAAACCTAACCCTAATCCAAAATCTAACCCTAACCATAACCCTAAAACCCAAACCTAACCCTAACCCTTAACTTAACCCTAAACTTAACATTACCCTAGCCCTAACTTTAACTGTAACCCTAACCCTAAATCTAACCTTAAAACCTAACCCTAACCTTAACCATTACCCTAACCTAACCGGAAACTTAACCCTAAACATAACCCTAACAATAACTCTATCCCTAACCTTAAAGTAACCTGAAAACTAACGCTAAACCTAAACTTAGTCTTAATTCTAAACTCTTACCCTATCCCTAAACCTAACCTGAGCCCAACCCTAATCCGAAAACTAAACCCTAAGCCAAAACATAATCCTAACCCTACCCCTACCCCTAACCTTAACGTAAGCCTAACTCTAACCTTAACCATAACACGAATCCTATCTCTAAACTTTTACCCTAACCCTAACCCTAAACTTATCCTAATCTAAACTTAAACCTATCCGTAACCCTAAATTTATTCTAACTATAATCATAACCCTAACACTAATCCTAAGTCTAACATCATACCCTAACACTAACCCTAACAATAATCTTAACCCTAATCTAAACCTAAACCTAAACGTAACCCTAAGTTTATTCTCACCCTACTCATAACCCTAACACTATTACTAAGTCTAACGTCATACCCTAACACTACCTTAAACATAACTGTACCCCTATACCAAACTATAACGCTAAAGCTAACCCGCTGTAAACCTAACCCTAATTCTAAACCTAGCCCTAACCCTAACCATCACCCTCAACCTAACCCTAACACTAACACTAACACTGACCCTAAACCTAACCTTAATCCAAACCCTAATTCTAAACCTAAATCTAAACTTGACACTAATGCTAAGTCTAAACACTTACCTAACCCTAAACCTAAACTAAAGCCTAACGGTAAGGCTAAACCTAACCCTAAACCTAACCCTAACTCTAAACACTCACTTTAACCCTAATGCTAACCTTAACCCTAACTCTAACACTAACGCTAAACACTAAACCTAACTAACCCTAACGCTTTCTCTAACCATAACCCTAAATCCCACCCTAATCCTAACCCTTACCCTAAGTATAACCTTAATGTAACCCTAACCTTAACCCTAACAATACTCCTAACTCTAAACTCTAACCATAACCTTAACCCTAAACCTAACCCTGATCATAACCCTAAACTCGTAACCTAACCCTAACCCTTTCCCTAACCCAAAGCTTAACATAACCCTAACCTTAACTCTAACCTTAACAATAATACTAACTCTAACTCTTACCCTGACCCTAAACTTAACCTTAACCCTAACAGTACCCCAACCTTGAACCTGACTCTAACTTTAACTCTAACCCTAACCCTACCCTTAACTCTAACCCTAAAACTAATAATAACCTTAACATAACCCGAAACATACCCTAAACCTAATCTTAATCCTAACACGAAATTATAACCCTAAACCTGAAACGAAACTTAACCCTAAAGGTAAACCTAACCCTAAACATAACCATAACCTTAAATTCTACCTTAACCCTAACACTAACCAACCCTAACCATAATACGAAACCCCAAACCTAACCCTAACCCTTACCCTAACCCTAACGTTAATGTAACCCTAGCCTTAACCCTATTCCTAACTGTAATGTAATCCGAAACCTAACCCGAAACCTAATCTTAATCCTAACTCTAAACTCTTACCCTAACCCTAACCCTAACCTTAACCTTAATCTAAACTTAACCCTAAATGTAACCCTAAACTTAATCTCACCCTAATTGTAACCCTAATCCTAATGCTAACTCTAACCTCACATCCTAACACTAACCCTAAACATAACTGTAACCGTAACCCAAACCATAAAGACAAACCTAAACCTAATCGTAACTCTAACCCTAACCCTAAATCTAACACCAAAACCAACTCTAAAACCTAAAACTAATCTTAACCCTAATTTAACTCTAAAATTAACTCTATTCCTAAACCTTACAGTAAATCTAACCCAAACCTTAAACGTAACCCTAACAATAAACTTAACCCAGATCCTAAACCTAAATTTAAAGCTATTCCTAACTCTAATTTTAACCCTAAACCTAAATTTACATTAAGAATAACCTGAACTCTAAACTCATACTGTAATCCTAACCAAAAACTAAAGCATACCTTAACCCTAACAGCTACACTAATCCTACTCCAACTCTAGCCCTAACCCTTACCCTAAATCTAACACTCAAACTAATACTAAACCTAACCCCAATGGTAAACCTAATCCTTACTCTAACCCTAATCTTAGCGTAAACCTAGCCCTAAACCTGACCCAAACCCTAATGCGAAAGCTAACCTTACTCCTAACTCTAAACTCTTACCGTAACACTAAACCTAACCTTAACCATAACAATAACCCTAACCGCAACCCGAAACCTAAACCCTAATTCTAACCAGAACGTAAACATAAACTTAACGTAACCCCAACACTAAACCTAACCATTACACAAATCCTATATCTAAACTCTTACCCTAAACCTAAACCTAACCTTAGCCCTAATCTAAACTTAAACGTAACCGTAACCCTAAACTTATTCTCACCCTAATCACAACCCTAACAATAATTCTAAGCATAACCTCATACTCTAACAATAACCCTAAACAGAACTGTAACCATAATGCAAACCATAACGCTAAACCGAACCCACAATAACACTAACCCTAATCCTAAGTCTAACAACAAACTAAACCTACCCCTAAACCTAACACTAACACTAAACCTAAATGTAAACCTAACTCTAATGCTAACCCTGACCATAATCCTAACCATAACCCTGAACACTAACCCTAACCCTAACCCTATCCTTAACACTGAACCTAACCATAATCCTAAATCCCAACTCTAACCCGAACCCTAACCCTAACCCTACCCTTACCCTAATGCTAACCTTAATTCTAACAGCAACACTAACCTTAACTGTAACCCTAACCATACGCTAAACCTAACACTAAACCCTAACGCTAACACTAACCTTAAACCCTAAACCTAACTCTAACACTAAAACTAACCATAATGCTAATCCTAACCTTAACTTAACCCGAGAAATAACCCTAAACCTAACCGTAATCCTAACTCTTAAATTTTACCCTAACCCTGAACCTAACATTAAACATAAAAGTAACCCTCATCCTAACCCTAAACCTAAAACTAACGTTAACCGTAACACTACCGTTAACCCTAAACCTAGCCCTATTTCTAACACTAACTTAAACCTAACCCTAACCCTAACCCTAACCATAACCATAACCATAAACCTAACCCTAAACACTAACCCTAATCCTAACAGTTACTCTAACCATAAACCTAAACATCAACCCTACCCTGAACCCTAAACTTAACCCTAACCATTACCCTAATGCTAAACTTAACACTAACAAAAACCCTAACCCTAAATCTAACCCTATCCCTAACCCTAAATTTAACGTAATCCTAACGCTAACCCTAACCTTAACACTAACACTAAACCTAAACGTAAACCTAACTCTAACCCTAACCTTAACCCTAACACTAAAGCCTAACTCTAACCATAACCTGAAATCCTAATCCTAACCATAAACATTTCCCTAACCTAACCCTAAACTAAATCCTACCCTAACCCAAACCCTAAACCTAATCCTAACCTTAACATAACAGGAAACATGGTAAACCTTAACATAACCGTAACCCCAACCTTAACCAAACCTTAATCCTAACTCTAAACTCTTACCCTAAACCTGAACCTAACCTAAATCTTAACAGTAACGTTGACCCTAAAACTAACCCAATCTCTAACTCTAAACCTAACCCTAACCCTAACCATAACACTAGAACTAACCCTAAACACTATTCCTAACTCTATCCATTCCCTATCCCTTACCATAACCCTAAACCCAACCCTAACCCGAACCCTAACACTAACCCTAACCATTACCCTAATGCTAACCTTAAATCTAATAGGAATCCAACCCTAAACCTAACCCTAAACTGAACACTAAACCCTAATGCTAACCCTAACCTTAAACGCTAAACCTAACCCTGAACATCACCCTAACATAACCCTAAACTTAACACTGATCCTAGGCCTAACCCTGAGACTAAACCTAACCTTAATCCTAACCTTAGTGTAACCTGAAAAATAACCCAAAAACCAACCTTAATTATAAATCTGAAGTCTTACCCTAACCCTAAACCTAACCTTAACACGAAAAGTAACCGTCACCCTAATCATAAACCTAAACCTAAAGTTAACCCAAACAGTAACATTAACATAACGCTATCCCTACCCCTACCCCTACCCCTAAACCTAACCCTAACCCTAACCCTAACCCTATCCATAACCATAAAACTAACCCTAAACCCTAATCCTAACACTAACCCTAACCCTAAACATAACTCTAAACCCCAATCCTAAACAGCACCCTAAACCTAAACCTGAACCTTACCCTAATGCTAACCTTAACACTAACAACAACCCTAAC
>NW_006434951.1:0-519 GCF_000325575.1 Pteropus alecto | reverse complement strand
ATGGAGATAAGGCACACACAGAAGAAAATGAGCGGATATATATATATATGTATATATATATCTGTTCGTTACATATTCATAATGGTAACAAAACGCCAAAGATTCAGAACTGAAGTATATAATATATAACAAGAAGAACCAGGTGGAAATCCAACAAAAGCCAACCAAAATAAAGGAAACAGAAACACAAGGACAAGGAAGCAATGAAAACACCAAGCTACCAGAAAGGAAAAGGTAAAATGTCTATAAGAAGACATCACATTTCAATAATCACGCTAAATGTAAATGGACTGAACTCACCAATAAAATGGAATGGACTACAGAATGGATCAAAAAACAAAACCCAACCATATACTGCCTCCAAGAGACACATCTCATCTCCAAACACAAATATAGACTCAAAGTGAAAGGGTGGAAAATGATGTTTCAAGCAAATGGCATTCAGATAAAAGCGGGAGTAGCGGTACTAATAGCAGACGAAATTGACTTCAAAATACAAAAGGTAAAGAAAGATACTGA
>NW_006434950.1:0-342 GCF_000325575.1 Pteropus alecto | reverse complement strand
AATTAACTCAAAATGCATTAAGGACCTGAATATAATATCTGAAACTATAAATTGCATAGAAAAAAAACATAGGAACTAAACTCAAGTATCTTCAAGGCAAGGGAAGTACAAGCTAAAGTAAATGAATGGGACTACGTCAAACTAAAAAGCTTCTGCTCAGCTAAAGGAACTGTCAACGAGGTAAAGAGAGAACCATCCGAATGGGAAAATATATTTGCAAGCAATCCCTCTGATAAGGGCCCAATATCCAAAATACACGAAAAACTCATACAACTCAGTAACAACAAAAAAACAAACCATCCAATCGAAAAATGGGCAGAGGATCTCAACAGACACTTCTCC
>NW_006434949.1:0-8084 GCF_000325575.1 Pteropus alecto | reverse complement strand
TTTATATAATTTATAAAGTGATTTTCCCCTACTACTCTGGCACCCATGTGGCTTTTGTATAGCCATTATAACAATATTGACTAAATTCCCTATGCTATACTCTATATTCCCGTGACTGTATTGTAACTACTAATTTGTACTTCATCCTTTTTTTAAATTTAGTTTCTTCATTTTAATCCTTAGATTCTGCATATGAGTGAAACCATGTGGTATATATCTTTCTCTGTCTGACTTATTTCATTCAGCATAATACTCTCTAGGTCCACCCATGCAATTGCAAATGTTAGGATTTCATTTTTTAAGGCTGAGTATGTATACACTGTAAATTCCTTATCTAATCGTCTATTAATGGTTATGTAGTTGTTTCCATATCTTGGCTATTGTGAATAGCACTGCTTTGAACAAAGGGATACATACATTTTTATGAATGAGTGTTTTGGGTTTATTTGGATAAATACTCAGAAGCGCCATTACTATGTCAAAAGATATTACTATTTTTAATTTTTTGATGAACTTCCAAACTTTCTTCCATAATGGCTGTATCAATTTGCAATCACGTTAACAGTGAACAAGAGTTCCCTTTTCTCCACATCCTCACCAACACTTGCTGCTTTTTTGATGTATTGATGATGGCCATTCCGACAACTATGATTAGTGATCTTGAGCACCTTTTCATTTGTCTATTGGCCACCTTTATCTCCTCTTTGGAGAAATATCTATTCAGGTCTTCTACCAATTTTTAAATTAAATAGTTTGCCTTTGTTGTAGAGCTGTATGAGTTCTTTACAATTTTGGATATTAAACTATTATCAGATATATGATAAGCAAATATCTTTTCCCATGCAATAGGTTGTATTTTTATTTTATTGATAGTTTTCCTTGCCATGCAAAAACTTTTTAGCTTGATGTAGTCTTGTTTCTTTATTTGTTCTTTTGTTTCCCTTGCCTGAGGATGGATATATATAAATACTAATAGCAATATCAGAGAATTAATTGCCTATGTTTGCTTTGCTTTATGGTTTGATGTTTTACATTTAAGTCTTTAATTCATTTCGAGTCTATTCTTCTGTGTGATATAAGAAGGTGATCCAGTTTCATTTTTTTGCTTGTATCCATCCAGTTTTCCCAACACCATTTGTTGAAGAGATCGTCTACACCTTTGTATATTCTTGCCTCCTTTGTCATAGATTAAATGATTATATATGTGTGGATTTATTTCTTTACTCTCTATTCTGTTCCATTGATCAATGTATCTGCTTTCATGCTAGTGCCATGCTGTTTTGATTTCTATAGCCTTGTAGTGTAGTTTATATCAGGCAGTATGATACTCCAATTTTGTTCTTCTTTCTCAGGATTGTGGTGGCATTTATGGTTCCATATAAATTTTAGGGTTATTTATTCCAGTTCTCTGAAAAATGCCATTGGTATTTTGATAAGGATTGCATTGAATCTATAGATTGCTTTGGATAGTATGGCCATTTTAACGATGTTGATTTTTTCTACCCATGAGCACAGTATATGCTTCCATTTATTTTAGTATCTTCTTCAATGTCTTTTTTCAATGACAAAATTTTCTGAAAACAAGTCTTTTATCTCCTTTGTTTATATTCCTAGATATTTTATTTTGATACAATTGTAAATGAGATTGTTTTCTTAATTTCTCTTTCTGAAAGTTCATCATTGGTGTATAAAAATGCAACTGACTTCTAAATGTTAACTTTGTGTACTGATAGTTTACTGAATTCATTAATCATTTCTATCAGTTTTTTGGGTGGAATCTTTAAGGTTCTCTACATATAGTATTATGCCATCAGCAAATAATGACAGTTTTACTTTTTCCTTTCCAATTTGGATGCCTTTTATTTCTCTTTCTTGTCTGATTGCTGTGGCTAGGATTTCCAATACTATGTTTTATAGAAGTGGTGAAAGTGCACATCCTTGTCTTGTTCCTGATCTTAAGGAAAATGCATTTAACCTTTTCCCATTGAGTATGAGTTAACTGTTGGCTAGTCATATATGGCCTTTATTATGTTAAGGTTTGTTCTCTGTATTCCCATTTTTATCATAAATCGGTGCTGGATTTTGTCAGATGCTTTTTCTGCATCTATTGATATGATCACATGATTTTTAGCTTTCAACTTGTTAATATGGTGTATCACATTAATTGATTTGGTAATATCAAACAATTTTGCATCCCAGGAATATATCCAACTTGATCATGGTATAGATATTTTTAATGTATTGCTGAATTTGGTTTGCTAATACTTTGTTCAGGATCTCTACATCAATGTTTATCAAGGATATCGGCCTACATTTTTCCTTTTATTTTTTGTAATATATGTCTGTTTTTGGAATCAGGGTAGTGGTGGCCTCATAAATAAAGTAGGGAGCCTTTCCTTTCTTGAATTTTTTGAAATAGTTTCAAAAAGAAAGTATTAATTTTTCTTTGAATGTTTGATAAAATTCATCTATGGTGCCATCCAGTCTAAATTCTTGTTTTTTTGGAAGTTTTTTATTACTGAGTACAATTAGTTGGTGGTAATTGGTCAGCTTAGATTTCTGTTTCTTGACTCAGTCTAAGGAGATTGTGTTTCTAGAAATGTATCCATTTTTCTAGATATCCAATTTGTTAGTATATAATAGCTCATAAATTTTTTTTTATCATCCATTGTATTTCTGTGGTATCTTTAGTTACTTCTATTTCATTTTTTATTTTATTTATATGAATTCACTCTCTTTTTATTCTTATGAATTTAATTGAGGATTTATCAATTTTGGTAAGCCTTTGAAAAACAGCTCTTGGTTTCCTTGATCTTTTGTATTGTATTTCTAGACTTTATTTTGTTTGTTTCCACTCTGATCTTTACTATTTCTTTACCTATACTCATTTTGGGTTTTGTTTGCTCTTCTTTTTCTAGCTTTTTAAGTATAAATTTAGATTGTGTATTTGATATCTTTCTTGTTTCTTGAGATAGGCCTGTAATAGTATGATTTTTTCCCCTTAAGACTGCTTTCGCTGTGTCCCATAGATTTTGAGACATTGTGTTTTCATTTTCATTTGTCTCTAAGTATCTTCCATTTCTTCATTGATCTCATTGTTAACCCATTCATGGTTTAGTAGCATGTTATTTAGCCTCCATGTGTTTGTGGATTTTGCAGTTTACATTTTGTAGTTGCTTTCTAGTTTCATACCTTTGCGGTCAGAGAAGACACTTGATATAATTTTAATCTTCTTAAGGTTATTGAGATTTGTTTTGTGGCCTAACATGAAGTCTATCTTAAGAAATGTTCTATGTGCACTTGAAAATAATATATATTCTACTGCTTCCAGGTGAAACGCTCCGAAAATATTAATTAAACCCATGTCACGTGGTGCGTTTTTTAAGGCCACTGTTTCTTTTTTGATTTTCTGTCTGGAAGATCCGTCTGTTGGTGTCAATAGGGTGTTAAAGTCCCCTACTATAACTGTATTACTGTCAATCTCTCTCTTTATGTTAGTCAATATTTGCTTTATATAGGTAGGTGCTCTTATGTTGGATGTGACAATGTTTACTATGGTTACGTCCTCTTGTTGGATTGACCCATTTGTCATTAAAAATACTCTTCTTTGTGTTTTATTATAGCCTTTCTTTTAAAGTCTATTTTGTCTGATATAAATATTGCTACCCAAGCTTTTTAAAAATTTTTCATTTGTGTGAAATATCTTTTTTCCATTTCTTTAATTTCAGTTCGTGTGTGTCATTTGATCTGAAGTGGGTCTCATGTACACAGCATATAAATTGGTCTTGTTTTCTTATCCATTCAACTGCCCTATGTTATTTGACTAGAACATTTAATCTATTTACATTAAAGCAATTATCGATAGGTATATAGTTTTTGCCATTTTATTATTCATATTTATGGGTTGTCCCCTCCCCTTTTATCTACAGAAGTTTCCTTAACATTTCTCATAATACTGGCTTGTTGGTGATGAATTCCTTTAGCTTTTTCCTGTGGGAAGCTCTTTATCTCACCTCCAATTCTAATTTGTAGCCTTGCTGGGTAGAATATTAGTTGTAGGCTTTTTTTTTTTCATCAACTTGAATATTTTATGCCACTCCTCTGGCCTGCAAAGTTTCTGTTGAGAAATCAGCTAACAGTCTAATGGGAGTTCACTTGTAGGTAACTATGATTCTTGCTGCTTTTAAGATTCTCTCTTTGTCTTTAACCTTTGGTGTTTTAATTACGACGTGTCTAGGTGTGGGCCTTTTAAGGTTTATCTTGTTTGAGACTCTCTGCGCTTCCTGGGCTTGTATGTCTATTTCCTTTGCCAAGTTAGAGAAGTTTTCTGTCATTATTTCTTCGAATAGATTTTCAATTTCTTGCTTTCTCTCTTCTCCTTTTGGTATCTCTATTATGCAAATGTTGGCACACTTGATGTTGTTCCAGAAGCACATTAAACTATCCTCATTATTTTTTCTTCTTGCTGTTCTGATTAGATGTATTCTGCTACCTTTATTCTAAATCACTCATTCAGTCTTTTTCATCTAATTTACTGTTGATTCCCTCTATTGTATTAATCTTTATTTCAGTTATTATATGCTTTATTTCTAACTGATCCTTTCTTATGCTTACTATCTTCCTGTTGAAGTTTTCACTGAGATTATCTATTCTCTCCCTAAGTTCATTGAGCATCATTATAACCAGTGTTTTGACCTCTGTCTCTGGTAGGTTGCTTTCCTCTGTTTTATTTAGGTTTTTCTTTTTTCCTAGAAGTTTCTTCTGTTGTTTTATTGTGGCATGCTTCCTTGTTTTCTTATTTTAGTTGCCTTTCTATGTTTTTGTTTTCTATATATTAGGAAAATTTGTTACATCTCTCAACCTTGGCCAGGTGGCCCTATATAGTAGACATCCTATGTGGCCCAGTGGTGCAGTCCCCTTATCACCTGTGTTGGGGGTTCTGGGTGTGTTCTTTGTATGAAATGTGTGTCTTCTCCTATTGTAGCTAAGCCCTAATTGCTGTTAGCATGTGAGTAGGTGGGATTGACCCTCAGGTTGACTAACTGTGGGGATTGTTCACACTCACAAGGTATGAGCTGCTGTATGAGAGCTGATCCCTCAAAGTTGTATTTGCGCCAGCAAGCTCATGTACCTTATGAGATTACCCTTTGAGTGTGCTGCTTATGGGTCTAATCAAGTGCTTTTCTCCTGTGGTCTTATACTAGCCTCTGAATGTGTTGGTTCTGCGACTCCTTGGGAGGAGTTCCCATGTAGGCCAACATCAGCCACTGCCTTTGATTGCTCAGGGCTATCTGGTAGGAACTACAAAGAGAGAGAAATCTCCAGAAAATAAGCTACAGACAGAAATATGTGATATAAATGACAAAGAATTCAGGAGGCACTTCTGAAAAAACTCATTAAGATCCAAAACAAGTCATATCAACTATTTCAGGAATTGAAAAAAACAACAAGATGAGCAGAATGAGGTCTTTCGCAAGAAGATTGAAGCCCTCAAAAAGAACGGAATAGAACTTGTAGAGATTAAAAACACACTGCAAGAGTTGAAAAATGAAATAGCAAGCTTGGGGAATAGAGTCGATCAAATGAAGGAAAGGATCAGTGATATTGAAGACAGAAAGCTAGAAATAAATCAGAAGGAAGAAGGGAGAAACCAAAGAATGAAAAATAATGAAAGAGAAATACAAGAACTAGCTGACACCATCAGGAGAGAAAACATAAGATTAATGAGCGTTATCAAAGTCGAAGAAAAGGAGCAGGGATTAGAAAGCATTTTCAGACAAATAGTTGGCAATAATTTCCCAAATATAAGGAATGAGCTGGAGCTTGGAATTCGAGAAATCAACAGAACACCCAATTATCTCAACCCAAAAAGGCCTTCACCAAGACACATTATATTAAAGTTATCAAAAATCAACAACAAAGATAGAATCCTCAGGGCAGCTAGGAGAAGAAAACAGATACTTATTGTTGTGTCCAGAATAACCAGACCCAACTTGAGTGCTCTTAACCAGGAGACAGGTTATTAGCCAGTGGCTGTCCTGGTTTTTAAGCCCCAAATCCCATTCCTCATTCTGTCTTAAACACAAAGGTCTATTTTTCTTCTATTCACTACCTGTCAACCCACTGGTCAGGTGTGCAAGCGGGGAGTACAGAAGCAGAAAGCTTGTTGTTAGAATGTTATGTTCCTATGGGTGATTGCCTATGTTCCCATGGGCAATAGCCAGTGTTCTCATGGGCGATGGCCAAACAGTAATTTTCAGCTTATATGCAATTGATTATTTTTCATGCCATGCAAGCAAGCAGGGTTACACAGGCTAAAATTGGCAGTTAGCGTATGAGCTCATTGTTACAAGTTTCATAATTAACAGAATGTGGTTAGGGGTTCCAGAAACTAGGCCTAAGTTATAGACTTCCTTTGTCCAGTTTCAGGTTTTAATTATTCTTTAACCCTTTCACATTTCAGCAGGCCATTACACTTATAAAGGAAAACCCATTAGATTATCATTGGACTACTCAAGTGCAGACCTTACGAGCCAGAAAGAAATGGAATTAAATATTAAAACTATTAAGTGAAAGCAACTACCAGCCTAGAATAATGTAATCAGTTAATGTCTCCTTTAGCTTTCAAGGAAAAATTAAGACCTTCCAAACATACAAAAATTGAGAGACTTCTCCATTAGGAGGCCTGCACTACAGGAAATATTAAAAAGGGACAGTTCACTAAAACAAAGTGAAAAAAAATCCATAATTAGGAGTAAAATGACTATCAGACAAACAGAAGCAAAAGAGTCAATTCTTACTAAAAACAGGGCATTATAAGCTTAAATTAATAATATGATAATTGCTATAGCAAGATAGTAATGAACATTCAGCATACATAAGGACAAATTGAGATAACAGTGACTAAAGGGGAAGATTCAAAGATCCAAAATTACAAAGGGGAATGGATATAAGGCATGCACAGAAGAAAATGGATGACCGTATATACATAACTATCTTTTACATATTTGTAATGGTAAGTATACACAGAAGATTCAGAACTGAAGTATATAACATAAAACAAGAAGAATCGGAGGGATAACCTACAAAAGCCAACCAAATTAGAGAGAACAGAGACACAAAGACCAGGAAGCAATGGAAACACTGAGCTACCAGAAAGTAGATAAAATGGCTATAAGAAAACCTCATATTTCAATAAGCACCCTAAATGTAAATGGACTGAACTCATCAATAGAAAGGCACAGAGTTGCAGAATGGATAAAAAATAAAATTAAAAAAAAAAAACACAACTATATGCTGCCTCCTAGAAACAAATCTCAGTTCCAATGTGAAATATACACTCACAGTGAAAGGGTGGATAATGATATTTTAAGCAAATGGCATTCTGAGAAAAGCAGGAGTAGCAGTAGTAATATCGAATGAAATAGACTTCATATAAAAGTGGTAAAGAAAGCTACTGAGCGACACTTCATAGTGATAAAGGGAATCACGTGCCAAAAAGACATAACACTTATTAATATCTATGCTTCCAATCAGGGAGCTACAAAATATGTAAAGCAATTACTAACAGAACTAAAGGAAAAATTAGACCAAAACACTATCGTGGTAGGAGACCTAAATACCCCAATGTCCGATATGGACAGATCATCCAAACAGAAAATCAATAAGGAAATAACATCCTTAAATGACACATTAGACCAGCTGGACATAACTGACATTTTCAGAGCCTTCCATCCCCAAACAACTGCTTATACATACTTCCCTAGGGCATATGGAACATTCTCAAGAATCGACCACAAACTGGGACACGGAGATAGCCTCACCAAATATAAGACGGTTGAAATGATACCAACTATATTCTCTGATCATAATGTTTTGAAACTAGAGATAAGCAGCAAAAAGAAATCAGGAAGAACCAGAAACACATGGAGATTAAACAATATTCTACTGAAAAATAAGTGGGGCAGGGAAGATATAAAAAGAGAGATCAAGAGATACATAGAAATGAATGATAATGATATTACAACATATCAAAACATTTGGAAATGACAAAAGCAGTAATAAGAGGAAAGTTTATATCATTA
>NW_006434948.1:0-2713 GCF_000325575.1 Pteropus alecto | reverse complement strand
AAAGAAAGACATAATCTAAAGTAGAGCTGAGATAAATGAACTTGAAAATAAAAAAAAAAAGATAAAAAAAATAAATGCAACAAAGAGGTGGTTATTTGAGAAGGTTAATAAAATTGACAAAACTCTGGCTAGGCTCACTAAAGAAAAAAGAGAAAGGACACAAACACAATCAGGGATGAAAGAGGGGAAATTATGACTGACGTCACAGATAAACAAAGCATATAACACCAAATATAATAACCTAGAAGAAATGGACCAGTACGTAGAAAAATACAACCTTCCTGGCCTGAATCAAGAAGAAATAGAAAATCTAAATAGACCAATCAGCAGTATGGAAATTTAAACAATGTTAAAAACCTGCCAAAAAGTAAAAGTCCAGGACCAGATGGCTTCACCAGTGAATTCTACCAAATATTCAAAGAAGATTGAATACCTATTCTCCTCAATCTCTTCCAAAAAATCGAAGAGGAGGCAATACTTCCCAACTCATTTTATGAGGCCAATGTTACCCCAATACCAAAACGTGGTAAAGATAGCACAAAAAAGCAAACTACAGACCAATATCTCTCATGAGCACACATGCAAAAATCCTCAATAAGATACTAGTGAACCGAATACGGCAACATATAAAAAATTATACGCCACGATCAAGTGGGCTTCATCCCAGGGGATGGTTCAATATATTCAAATCGATCAATGTGATACACCACATAAACAAAATAAAGAATAAGAATCATATGACCATATCAATAGATGCAGAAAAAGCCTTCGACAAGATACGGCATCCATTTATGATCAAAACACTTAACAAAATCAGTATAGAAGGAAAGTACCTTAACATAATCAAGGCCATCTATGGCAAACCCTCAGCCAACATTCTACTTAAGGGTGAAAAACTAAAAACCTTTTCTCTAAGATCAAGAAGAAGCCAAGGCTGTTCTACTATCACCATTGTTATTCAATATAATATTGGAGGTCCTAGTGAGTGCAGTCAGACAACAGAAAGATTTAAAAGGCATCCAAATAGGAAACGAAGAAGTCAAACTGTCACTATTTGCAGATGACATGATTCTCTCTATAAAAAAAAGAAAAAAATCTAGAGACTCCACAAGAACACTACTAGAAACAATCCGCAAATACAGTAAAGTCTCTAGATAGAAAATCAACGTTCAAAATTCCATAGCGTTCCTATACGCTAATAATGAAGTGTCAGAAAAAGAAGTGGAAAAAGTAATTCCTTTTGCAATTGCAACAAAGAGAATAAAATACCTAGGAATAAAATTAACAAAACATGTGAAGGGTCTATATAATGAAAACTATAAGACCCTTTTTAAAAGAAATCGAAGAAAGTACAAAGAAATGGAAAGATATTGCGTGTTCTTGGATTGGAAAAATCAACATAGTTAAAATGACCATATTACCTAAAGCATTATACAGATTTAATGCAATCCCCTTCAAAATCCCATCGGCATTTTTTTAAAGAAACACAACAAAAAATCATCAGATTTGAATGGAAGCACAAAAGATCTCGAATTGCCAAAACCATCCTGAGAAAAAAGAACGAGGCTGGAGGCATCACTGTGCCCGACCTCAAATTATACTACAAAGCAACAGTAATCAAAACGGCATGGTATTGGCAGCAAAACAGACACAGAGACCAGTGGAACAGAATCAAGAGTCCAGAAGTAAACCCATATTTATATGGGCAAATAATTCTCAACAACAAAAGCCAAAAACGTACAGTGGAGAAATGAAAGAAAGCCTCTTCAATAAATGGTGCTGGGAAAACTGGAAGGCCACCCGCAAAAGAATGTCCTTCACAATCACACTGGATACTAACATTGTAAAGGCTTTGAAAAATCTCGAAGGACTAGAACCAAGTACTTTTTGTTAAATAATTGTGACCCCAATTTATCTTCAAGTGTAACAGAATTTTGAAAATGCTGCAGGACTTAAAGAAAATTTTATGAATTTGACCTCAAAAGCAAGGAAGTAAAAGCTAAAATAAATGACTGTGACTACATCAAACTAAAAAGCTTTTGCTCAGCAAAAGAAATCATCAACAAGGTAAAGAGAGAACCATCCAAATGGGAAAATATATTTGCAAGCAACGCCTCCAATAAGGGCCTAATATCCAAAATATCCAAAGAACTCAAAATAACAGCAACAACAAATAAACAAGCGATCCAATCAAAAAAAAAAAAAAATGGGCAGAGGACCTGAACAGACACTTCTCCCTATAGGACATACAAATGGCCAACAAACGTATGAAAAGATGCTCAACATCGCTAGCATTAATATCACTAGTTATAAGGGAAATGCAAATCAAAACCATAATGAGATAGCCCCTCAAACCTGTTAGAATAGCTATTATCAGTAAGACAAGAAATAAGACATGTTGGAGAGGATGTAGAGAAAGGGGAACCCTCATACACTTCGGGTGGGAATGTTAATTCGTACAGCCACTATGGAAAACAGTATGGAGGTTCCTCAAAAAACTAAGAATTGATCTACCATATGATTCAGCAATCTCCTCTACTGGGTATTTACCCCGAAGACTTGAAAACCCATATCCAAAAAGATATTTGCACACCGATGTTCATAGCAGCATTATTCACAGTGGCCAGGACACGGAAGCAACTGAAATGTCCTATGAGAGATGATTGGATAAAGAAGTCGTGGTGCATATATACAGTGGAATATTACTCAGCCA
>NW_006434947.1:0-485 GCF_000325575.1 Pteropus alecto | reverse complement strand
TGGGTGTTTTTTTTTGTTGAGTTTTAGATGTTCAGACTATTGTTGTTTCAATGGGAGAGATCTGGGAACTTCTCTCACTCTGCCATGTTTTCACAGAGTTCTCTATGTCCTTTTTAATGTTTACTATCTCTCTGTTGAGGTTCTCATTGTACTCATCCATTCTCTCCATAAGTTCATTGAACATCCTTATAACCGTTATTCTGAACTCTGTCTCTGGTAGGTTGTTTGCCTCCATTTTATTTAGCTTATTTTCTGAAGTTTTCTCTTGTTGTTTCATTCGTGGCATGTATCTTTGTTTTCTTTTTTTTTATTAACCTCTCTGTGTTCATTTCTGTGTGTCAGGAATATTTGTTTCATCTCTCAGCCTTGGCCAGATGGCCTAATGTGGAAGGTGTTCTGTGTGGCCCAGTGGCACACTGTCTCTGATCCCCTGTGCTGGATGTGACCTTCGTGTGGGTTGTGTGTGATCTTCTGTTGTCGCCAAG
>NW_006434946.1:0-880 GCF_000325575.1 Pteropus alecto | reverse complement strand
GCAAACACCTCTATAGAACCTACTGTGTGCTGGACGCTGTTCTATGAACTTCACAGCCACCTGCTCCCTGAGACCTCATGGCCGCTGTGAGGGGCAGATGTCCCTGTGACCCCAACTCAGACAGGTGCACACAGAGCCCCGGCACCATTCCCACAGTCACAACGCTAAGTGGCGAGTTGGGGGTTTGAACTCAGGAGTTCTGGGCCCAGAATTCATGCTCGGTGTCCCTATTCCATCGGGTTATATCCGGCCACTACACTGGCCTCCTAATTCGTCACCTCCCCAGGGTCTTGGTCCCCATCAATCCATCCCATCCCTTTCTTGCCACAAGAATCATTTTTCTAAAGCACAATTCCTGTCGCTCACCCTTATGGAATCTCTCAGTAATTTCACGTTCATGCTGCAGAGAATCGAACGTTCGAGCTTGGTGACCACAGCAGGGCAAGGCGTGTCGTGTTCCCTCCTCCCAAGGCCTCGCATCAGGCCTTGGGCCCTGGTGGCCAAGTCCAGCCTTCAGACAGGTGCAGTTTGTCCTGCGCAATGATGTAATGTCTTAAAAATTACTTGTTAGCATCTAAAATCCCGGAGAATGAGAAAATAGCCACACGAAACCCCAAGAAAGGACATTCTGTAGGACAACTGGCCTGGCCTCCTTAGCAAGGGGGAAAGAGAAAAGGGACTGTGCTGGACCAGAAGAGACTTGATTGACAGGTAACCCAGTTCCATGCCCAGGCCTGGACTGCCCCTTGGTTTGGATAAACCAGCTGCAAAAGACACTTGGGGGGTGGGGGGTGTCAGTGGGGAAATTGGAACGTGAGTGAAATGGTACTAGATAAGAAAACGACATTCTGAAATGAAAAGGTGGAGTTTGCTAACTCGT
>NW_006434945.1:0-361 GCF_000325575.1 Pteropus alecto | reverse complement strand
TGAATGGATAAAGAAGAGGTGGTACATATATCCAATGGCATATTACTCAGCCATAAAAAAGAATGAACTCTTGTCATTTGCAACAACATGGATGGACCTAGAGTGCATTATGCTGAGTGAAGTAAGACAAAGAAAGACAAATGTCATATGATTTCACTTATATATGCTATCTAGAAAACAGGATAAACAGACAAACATCAGAAACAAGCTCATAGATACAGAAAGCATTTTGATGGTTTCTGGATTAGGGGTTGGGGAGATGAGTGAAGGAAGATGGGGATAAGAGGTACAAATTGGTAGTTACAGAATAGTCGTAGGAATGTAGAGTATGGCATGGGGAATGTAGTCGGTAGTATTGTAA
>NW_006434944.1:0-480 GCF_000325575.1 Pteropus alecto | reverse complement strand
TCTTAGAAGGCCAAGATCAGCCAGGATTAGACAAAAGTCAGCCAGGGTCAGCCAAAGTTGGCCTGAGTCTGCCATGATCAGGTCTTAGAGAGGCCAAGATCAGCCAGAATTAGACAAAAGTCAGCCAGGGTCAGCCAAAGTTGGCCTGAGTCTGCCATGATCAGGTCTTAGAGAGGCCAAGAGCAACCAGGATTAGACAAAGGTCAGCCAGCATCAGTCTGGGTCAGCCTGGGTCAGCCATGATCAGGTCTTAGAAAGCCAAGATCAGCCAGAATTAGACAAAGGTCAGCCAGGGTCAGCCAGGATCAGCCTGAGTCAGCCTGGGTCAGCCATGATCAGGTCTTAGAAAGCCAAGATCAGCCAGAATTAGACAAAGGTCAGCCAGGGTCAGCCAGGATCAGCCTGAGTCAGCCATGATTAGGTCTTAGAAGGCTAAGATCAGCTGGGATTAGACAAAGGTCAGCCAGGGTCAGCCAGGAT
>NW_006434943.1:0-321 GCF_000325575.1 Pteropus alecto | reverse complement strand
GCAGCCAGGGAGAAGAAAATGGTAACTTATAAAGGGAAATCCATTGGGTTATCATTGGACTTCTCAGGGCAATCCTTACAAGCCAGAAAGGAATGAAATCAAATATTTAAACTATTAAGTGAAAGGAACTACCAGCTTAGAATAAGGTATCTAGCTAAGCTCTCCTTTAGATATGAAGAAAAATTAAGACCTTTCCAGACATACAAAAATTGAGAGAATTCTCCACTATCAGGCCTGCACTACAAGAAATTCTGAAAGGGGTCAACACACCTAAAACAAAAAGACCAAAAAATACATAATTAGAAGTAAAGTGATTATCAG
>NW_006434942.1:0-851 GCF_000325575.1 Pteropus alecto | reverse complement strand
GACAGAAATCTAGAAATAAATCAGAAGGGAGAAAAGAGAAGCCAAAGAATGAAAAATAATTTAAGAGAAATACAAGAACTAGCTGATATCATCAGAAGAGGAAACATAAGAATAATAGGCATTACCGAAGGCGAGGAAAAGGAGCAGGGACTAGAAAGCATTTTCAGACAAACAGGGGACGAGAATGTCCCAAATCTAAAGAATGAGCTAGAGCTTGGAATTTAAGAAGTCAATAGAACACCCAATCATCTCAACCCAAAAAGGCCTTCACCAAAACACACTGTATTAAAGTTATCAAAAATCAATGACAAAGAAAGAATTCTCAAGCAGCTAGGGAGAAGAAAATGGTAACATATAAAGGAAAACCCATTAGATTATCCTCAAACTTCTCAGAGCAGTCCTTACAAGCCAGAAAGTAATGAAATGAAATAAACTATTAAGTGAAAAAAACTACCAGCCTAGAATAACGTATCCAGCTAAGCTCTCTTTTAGATATGAAGGAGAAATTAAGACCTTTCCAGACATACAAAAACTGAGGGAATTCTCCACTATGAGGCCTGCACTACAGGAAATACTGAAAGATGTCAGCTCATCTAAAACAAAATGACAAATAAAAAAAAAAAAACATAATTAGGAGTAAAGTGACTATAAGGCAAATAGCACAGGAGTACAATACTTACTAAGAACAGGGCATTATAAGCTTAAATAATACGAAGAGAATTGCTATAGCAAGATAGTAATGAACGTTCGGCATACATAGGGACAACATGAAATAACAATGGCTAAAAAGGGAAGGATTCAAAGATCCAAATTCCGAAAGGAGAAAGAAGATAAGGCACATGCAGAAGAAA
>NW_006434941.1:0-664 GCF_000325575.1 Pteropus alecto | reverse complement strand
GCCCGACTTCAAATTATACTACGAAGTGACAATAAACAAACAAACAAAATGGTGTTGGCAGCAAAACAGACACTCAGACCAGTGGAACAGAATTAAGAGTCCAGAAGTTAATCCATATTTATATGGGCAAATAATTCTTTATAAAAAAAAAAAGTCAAAAACCATACAGTGGAGAAAGAAAAGCCTCTTCGATAAATGGTGCTGGGAATACCGGAAAGCCACCTGCAAAAGAATGAAACTAGACTGTTATCTATCACCACACACCAAAACTATCTCAATATGGATTAATGACCTGAATATAAGATGTGAAACAACAAAATGCATAGTAGTACACATGGGAACTAAATTCAAGTACCTTGGACTTCAAAGAGGATTTTAGTAATATGACCTCAAAGCAAGGGTAGTAAAAGCAAAAATAAATGAATGGGACTCCTTGAAACTAAAAAGCTTTTACACAGCAAAAGATACCTCAACAAGGTAAAGAGGCAACCATCCGAATGGGAACATATATCTATCTACAAGTAATGCTTTTCATAAGGGCCTAGTATCTAAAATATACAAAGAACTCATATAACTCCATAACAATGAAAAAACAAACTATACGATCAAAAAAAAATGTGCAGAGGAATTGAATAGACATTTCTCCCAAGAAGACATACAAATG
>NW_006434940.1:0-1117 GCF_000325575.1 Pteropus alecto | reverse complement strand
ATTCATAATGGTAACTGCATGCCAAAGATTCAGAAATGAAGTATATATTATAAAACAAGAAGAATCAGAGGCAAAACCCACAAAACCCAACCAAAATAAAGAAAACAGAAACACAAGGACAAGAAAGCAATGGAAACACTGAACTACCAAAAGGAAAAGATAAAATGCCTATAAGAAGACCTCATATTTCAATAATTACCCTAAATGTAAATGGTTGAACTCACCAATAAAAAGTCACAGAGTTGCAGAATGGATCAAAAAACAAAACCCAACCATACACTGCCTCTAGGAGACACATCTCAGCTCCAAAGACAAATATAGACTCAAAGTGAAAGGGTGGAAAATGATATTTGATATTTATTTCAAGCAAATGGCATTCAGAGAAAATCAAGAGTAGCAGTACTAATATCAGATGAAATAGACTTCCAAATAAAAAAGATAAAGAAAGATACTGAGGGACACTTCATAATAATAAAGGGAATCATGCACCAAGAAGACATAACATTTATTCATATCTATGCTCCTAATCAAGGAGCCCCAAAATATGTAAAGCAATTACTAAAGAAAGAAACAGACCAAAACACTATCGTAGTAGGGGACCTAAATACCCCACTGTCAGATATGAACAGATCATCCAAACAGAAAATCAATAAGGAAATAACATTCTTAAATGATACATTAGCCCAACTAGGTATAATTGACGTATACAGAGCCTTCCATTCCAAAACAGCTGCTTATACAATCTTCTCTAATGCACATGGAACATTTTCAAGAATCAATCACATACTGGGAAACAGAGATATCCTCAACAAATATAAGAGGGTTGAAATCATACCAACCATATTCTCTGATCATAATGCTTTGAAACTAGAGATCAACTGCAAAAAGAAATCAGAAAGAACCACAAATACATGGAGATTAAACAATGTGCTACTGAAGAATAACAGGGTCAGGGAAGAAAAAAAGAGAGATCAAGAGGTACATAGAAATGAATGATAATGATAGTACAACATATCAAAACTTTTGGGATGCAGCAAAAGTGGTCATAAGAGAAAAGTTTATATCTTTACAGGCCTATCTCCAAAAAACTAGACAAGGAAGAACAAATGAAGCCTAA
>NW_006434939.1:0-507 GCF_000325575.1 Pteropus alecto | reverse complement strand
AAGTCCTGTCCCAAGCTCCTTCTCGGCCTGCACCAGCTCCGAACCTTCAGGTCCATCTTGCCACAATCGCTAGTTATCCACAGGCTCTCACTAGATTCGCACAGACGCTCCGCCCTCTCAGAGTCCCACCCCAAAATACATATGTCACTTCCCTCCCCCCCCTTCACTGCGGCCTTCTTCCAAGGCCTCCCACAGCTCCCTGGAACTCCCCAATTTCCCACCACCCACCTCAGTACAAAATCATCACACATCATCCAGATCTTCATCAGCTGCTCTATGCCCTTTCTCTCAACTAGACCCTCAGGCCCCGCCCCTTTCCCCCGGGTCCCCACATCCAGGCCCAACCTCCTGATGCAGCAGCCTCAAGCCGCACTCATCTCTCCAAAGACCCCGCACACCACTGCCCTCTATGGGAGCCCGCCTGTTTGCATGCAGTCTCTTAGGCACGCCTACCCTGTATCCCCTCCCCCTTACCCACCTCCATCCTGCACAGGTCGCGCCCCGTCA
>NW_006434938.1:0-227 GCF_000325575.1 Pteropus alecto | reverse complement strand
TTCTTGGATTGGAAGAATCAACATTGTTAAAATGATCTTATTACCTAAAGCACTGTACAGTTTTAATATAATCCCCATCAAAATCCCATTGGCATTTTTTTAAAGAAGTAGATCAAAAAGTCATCAGATTTGTATAGAAGCACAAAAGACCCGAATTGCCAAAGCCAACTTGAGAAAAAAGAACAAGGCAAAAGGCATCACTCTGCCCGAGTTCAAATTATACTACA
>NW_006434937.1:0-1323 GCF_000325575.1 Pteropus alecto | reverse complement strand
TATCACATTAATCAATTTGCGTATGTCGAACCATCCCTGTGCCCCTCGGATAAAGCCCA
Source organism: Pteropus alecto (assembly GCF_000325575.1). Lineage (NCBI taxonomy): Eukaryota > Metazoa > Chordata > Mammalia > Chiroptera > Pteropodidae > Pteropus > Pteropus alecto. Next base: position 1,264 of record NW_006434937.1, on the reverse strand, counting down.
CTTGATCATGGTGTATCATCTTTTTAATATGTTGCTGTATTTGGTTTGCTAGTATCTTAATTTAGGATTTTTGCATCTGTGTTCATGAAAGTATAGTTTTCTTTTTTTGTGTTCTCTTTACCAGGTTTTGTTTGGTATCAGGGTAATATTGGCCTCATAAATTGAGGTGGGAAGTATTGCCTCCTCTTTGATTTTTTGGAAGAGTTTGAGGAGAATAGGTATTAAATCTTTGAATGTTTGGTGGAATTCACTGGTCAAGCCATCTGGTCCTGGACTTTTTCTTTTTGGTAGGTTTTTGATGATTCTTTCAATTTCCATACTGCTGACCAGTCTATTTAGATTTTTCAATTCTTCTTAATTCAGTCTAGGAAGGTTGTATTATTCTAAGTAATGGTCCATTTCTTCTACATTATTATATTTGGTGTAATATACTTTTTCCATAGTATTCTTGTATGATCCTTTGTATTTCTGCGGTATTTTGTATGATCCTTTGTATTTCTGTGGTATGTTGTCATTTCCCCTCTTTTATCCCTGATTTTGTTTATTTTTGTTCTTTCTCTTTTTTCTTTAGTGTCTAGCCAGTGGTTTATCAATTTTATTAACTTTCTCAAAGAACCAGCTTTTTGTTGCATTTCTTTTTTCTACTGTTTTTGTTTTTAATTTCATTTATTTCTGCTCTAATTTTGATTCTTTCTTTCCTTCTGCTGACTTTAGGCTTCATTTCTTCTTCCTTTTCTAGTTCTTTAAGATGAAGCGTTAGGTTGTTTATTTGGGCTCATTCTTCTTTTGGAGATAGGCCTGTAATATGACCACTTTTGCCATGTCTCAAAAGTTTTGATATGTTGTACTATCATTATCATTTGTTTCTATGTATCTCTTGATCTCTCTTTTTATTTATTCTTTGACCCAGTTATTCTTCAGCAGTATGCCATTTAATCTCTATGAATTTGTGGTTCTTTCCGCTTTCTTTTGCAGTTGATCTCTAGTTTCAAAGCATTATGATCAGAGAATATGGTTGGTATGATTTCAACTCTCTTATATTGGTTGAGGCTGTCTCTTTGTCCCAGTGTGTGGCCCATCCTTGAGAATGTTCCATGTGCACTACAGAAGAATGTATAAGTAGCTTTTTGTGGATAAATGGCTCTGTATATGTCAATTATGTCCAGTTGGTCTAATGTATCATTTAAGGATGTTATTTCCTTATTGATTTTATGTTTGGATGACCTGTCTATATCCAACAGTTGGGTATTTAGGTCCCCTACTA
>NW_006434936.1:0-1025 GCF_000325575.1 Pteropus alecto | reverse complement strand
TACAAATAAATGGAAGCATATACCGTGTTCATGAGCAGGAAGAATCAACATCGTTAAAATGGCCATACCACCTAAAGCGATCTATAGAGTCAGTGCCATCCCTCTCAAAATACCAATGGCATTTTTCAGAGAGCTAGAACAAATAATCCTAAAATTTATACGGAGCCATAAAAAACCCTGAATAGCCACGGCAATCTTGAGAAAGAAGAACAAAGTTGGAGGTGTCACATTACCTGGTATCAAACTATACTACAAGGCTACAGTAATCAAAACAGCATGGTGCTGGCATAAAAACAGACCCATTGATCAATGGAACAGAATAGAGAGCCCAGAAACAAATCCACGCCTAGACGCTCACTTAATATATGACGAAGGAGGTGAGAATATACAATGGGGCAAAGACAGTCTCTTCAGCAAATGGTGTTGGGAAAATTGGACAGACACATGCGAAAACCAAGAAGCTGGACCATCTTCTCACACCGTGTACAGGAAGAGCCTCGAAGTGGATTAAACACTTAAATGTAAGACCAAGAAAACATAGGCGGTAAACTCTCTGATATTACTAACGAATTTCTTTTCGGATATGTCTCCTCGAGCAAGGGAAACAAAAGAAAAAATAAACAAATGGGACCACATCAAACTAAGAAGTTTTTGTACAGCAAAGGAAGCCATCCACAAAACAAAGACCACCGACTGTTTGGGAGAAGATATTCGCTAATGATACATCTGATAAGGAGTTAATATCCAAAATATATAAAGAACATATACAACTCAACAACAACAAAAACAAACAATCCAGTTAAAAAATGGGCGGAAGACCTGAGCAGATACTTCTCCAAGGAGGAAATACAGATGGCTCATAGACATACGAAAAGATGCTCAAGGTTGCTAACCATGCAAATTAAAACCACAATGAGATATCGCCTCACACCTGTCAGAGTGGCTATCATCAATACATCAAAAAAAAAACAGCAAATGTTGGCATGGATGCGGAAAAAAGGGAACCCTCATACATTGTTGGTGGG
>NW_006434935.1:0-1041 GCF_000325575.1 Pteropus alecto | reverse complement strand
AATCTACCAAAAAGTAAAAGTCCAGGACCAGTTCATTCACCAGTGAATTATACCAAAAGTTCAAAGATATAATACCTATTCTCCTCAAACACCTCCAAAAACTCAAAGAGGAGGCAGTACTTCACAGCTCATTTTATTAGGCCAATATTACCTGACACCAAAACCTGATAAAGATAACTCAAGGAAAGAAACTATACAGTCCAATATCTCTCATGAACATAGACACAAAAATTCTAAATAAGATACATGTGATCCGAATAAAGCAACATATTAAAAAAGATTATATACCACAGTCAAGTAAGCTTCATCCTAGAGGCACAGAAATGGTTCAACATATGCAAATCAATTAATGTGATACACCACGTTTTTTACACAAATTAAAAAACAAAAGAATCATACAATCACATCAATAGATGCAGTAAAAGCCTTTGACAGTATATAGCATCCATTTATGATCAAAACACTTAACAAAATTGGCATAGAAGGAAAGTTCATTAACATAGTAAAGGCCATATAGGACAAACCCTCTGACAACATTATACTGAATAGTGAAAAACTGAAGACCTTCCCTCTAAGATCAGAAACAAGGCAATGCTGTCCACTGTCACCACTGTTACTCAATATAACTCTGGAGGTCCTAGCAAGTGCAATCAGGCAAGAGAAAGATATAAAAGGCATCCAAAAAGGAAATGAAGATCACGCTGTCACTATTTGCAAATGACATGCTTCTCCATATAGAGAATCTTAATTACTCCGTAAGAACACTATGAGAACAGTAAGCAAATACAGTAAAGTTTCTAGATACAAAATCAATATTTGAAAATCCATAGCATTCCTCTACACTAATAATGAATTGTCAAAAAAAGAAGTAGAAAAAAAAATAATTCCTTTTGCAATTGCAGCAAAAAATAAATAAATAAATAAAATAAATACCTAGGGAAAAATCTGATGAAACATGTGAAAGACCGATATGAAAACTATAACACCATATTTTAGAAAATTGAAGAAAATACAAGGAAATGGAAAGATATTCTGTGTTCT
>NW_006434934.1:0-1225 GCF_000325575.1 Pteropus alecto | reverse complement strand
TTATCTTTATTTTTTATTTTTTAAATTTTTGTTGAGAAATGATTTTAATTAATTTTTTTTCCATCTACCTTCCCTCAACCCACTACCCTCTGGTAACCACTAATCTATTGTCCATATCCATGACTCTCTGTTTGTCTTGCTCATTTGTTGCTTTTATGTTTATATCCCACATATGTGATACCATGTGATTTTCAACTTTTTCTGTCTAGCTTATTTTGCTTAGCCTGATTAGCTCGAGGTCCATATATGTTGTCACAAATGGTAGTATTTCATTTTTTCTTATGGCTGAGTAATGTTCCATTGTATAAATAAACCACAACATTTTTAGCCAAACATTTATCGTAGGACACTTCAGTTGCTTCCATGTCTTGGCCACTGTGAATAATGCTGCTATGAACATCGGTGTGCAAATATCTTCTCGGATATGAGTTTTCAAGTCTTTGGGGTAAATAGCTAATAGAAGAATTGCTGGATCATATGGTAGATCGATGCTTGGTTTTTTGAGGAAACTCCATACTCTCTTCCATAGTGGATGTACCAATTTGCAGTCCCACCAGCAGTGTATGAGTATTCCTTTTTCTCTCTGCATCCTTTCCAACATTTGTTATTACTTGTCCTGTTGATAACAATTATTCTAACAGGTGTGAGATGGTATCTCATATTGGTTTTGATTTGCATTTCCCTAATAGCTACTGATGTTGAGCATCCTTTTATATATTTGTTGGCCATTTGTATGTCCTCTAGGGAGAAGTGTCTGTTCAGGTCCTCTGCCCATTTTTTTGATTGGATCATTTGTTTTTTGGTGTTATTGGGTTGTATGAGTTCCTTGATTTTTTAGATATTAGGCCCTTATCGGAGGCGTTGCTTGCAAATTTCTTTTCTCATTTGAATGGTTGTTTCTTTACCTCGTTGATGGTTTCTTTTGCTGAGCAAAAACTTTTCAGTTTGATGTTATCCATTCATTGATTTTAGCTTTTACTTCCCTTGCCTTTGAAGTCAAATTCATAAAATCCTCTTTAAGTCCAAGGTTTTGGGTTGAGTTCTTATGTTTTCTTCTATGTATTTTATTGTTTCTGATCTTATATTCAGGTTCTTAATCCATTTTGAGTGAATTTGGGTGTGTTGTGATAGACAACAGTCTAGTTTCATTCTTTTGCAGCACTATCTATCGAAGAAGTTTTCCATTCTCTACTGTATGATTTTGGCTTTTTTGTCAAAAATTATT
>NW_006434933.1:0-1187 GCF_000325575.1 Pteropus alecto | reverse complement strand
CCAAAGACAAATATAGACTCAAAGTGAAAGGGTGCTTTCACTTAAGAGTGGAAAATAATATTGCAAGAAAATGGCATTCGGAGAAAAGCAGGAATAGCGGTACTAATCTCAGATGAAATAGACTTCAAAATAAAAAAAGTAAAGAAAGATACTGAGGGACACTTCATAATGATAAAGAGAATCATGCACCAAGAAGACATAACACTTATTAATATCTATGCTTTCAAGCGGGGAGCCCCGAAATATGTAAAGCAATTACTAACAGAACTAAAGAGAGAAACAGAACAAAACATTCTCATAGCAGGGGACCAAAATACCCTACTGTCAGATATGGACAGATCATCCAAACAGAAAATCAATAAGGAAATAACATCCTTAAATGACACATTAGTCCAACTGGACATAATTGACATTTACAGAGCCTTCCCTCTCCAAACAGCTGCGTATACATTCTTCTCTAGAGCACTTGGAACATTCTCAAGAATCGACCACATACTGGGTCACAGAGATAGCCTCAACAAATATAAGAGGGTTGAAATCATACCAACATATTCTCTGATCATAATGCTTTGAAACTAGAGGCCAACTGCAGAAGGAAATCAGGAAGAACCACAAATACATGGAGTTTAAACAGCATGTTACTGAAGAATAACTAGGTCAGAGAAGAAATAAAAAGAGAAATCAAGAGAGAAATAGAAATGAATGATAATGATCGTACAACATATCAAAACTTTTGGGACATGGCAAAAGCAGTCATAAAAGGAAAGTTCATATCATTACAGGTCTATCTCCAAAAACAAGAATGAGCCCAAATAAACAACCTAATACTTCATCTTAAAAAACTAGAAAACAGATGTTTCATCTTAAAAAATTAGAAAAGGGAGAACAAATGAAGCCTAAAGTCAGAGGAAGGAAAGAAATAATCCAAATTAGGGCAGAAATTTTAAAAAAATGAAAACAAAAACAATAGAAAAAATAAATGCAACAAAGAGCTCGTTCTTTGAGAAGGTTAATAAAATTGACAATCCCCTAGCTAGGCTCACTAAAGAAAAAAGAGAAAGGACACAAATAAAATCAGGGATGAAAGAGAGGAAATTATGACTGACATCGCAGAAATACAAAGGATCATACAAGAATACTACGAATAAGTACATAACACCAAATTCAATAACCTAGAAGAAATGGAC
>NW_006434932.1:0-868 GCF_000325575.1 Pteropus alecto | reverse complement strand
TAGGCCTGTAATGATATAAACTTTTCTCTTATGACAACTTTGCTGTGTCCCAAAAGTTTTGATATATTTTACCATCATTATCATTCATTTCTATGTATCTTTTGATCTCTCTTTTTATTTCTTCTCTGACCCAGTTATTCTTCAGTAGTATATTGTTTAATTTCCATGTATTTGTGGTTCTTTTCTGCTTTCTTTTTATAGTTGACCTCTAGTTTCAAAGCATTATGATCAGAGAATATGGTTGGTATGATTTCAACCCTCATATATTTGTTGAGGCTATCTTTGTGTCCAGTATGTGGTCAGTCCTTGAGAACATTCTATGTGCACTAGAGAAAAATGTATAAGCAACTGTTTTGGGATGAAAGGCTCTGTAAATGTTCATTTATGTCCAGTTGGTCTAATGTATCATTTAAGGATGTTATTTCCTTATTGATTTTCTGTTTGGATGATCTGTCCTTATCTGACAATGGGGTATTTGGTCTGTTTCTCCCTTTAGTTCTGTTAGTAATTGGTTTATATATTTTAGGGCTCCCTGATTGGGAGCATAGATATTAATAAGTATGATGTCTTCTTGGTGCATGATTCCCTTTATCATTATGAAGTGTTCCTCAGTATCTTTCTTTACCTTTTTTATTTTGAAGACTATTTCATCTGATATTAGTACCGCTACTCCCGCTTTTCTCTGAATGCCATTTGCTTGAAATATCATTTACCACCCTTTCACTTTGAGTCTATATTTGTCTTTGGACCTGAGATGTGTCTCCTGGAGGCAGCATATGGTTGAGTTTTGTTTTTTGATTCAGTCTACAACTCTGTGCCTTTTTATTGGTGATGTCAGTCCATTTACATTTAGGGTGATTATTGAAAT
>NW_006434931.1:0-492 GCF_000325575.1 Pteropus alecto | reverse complement strand
CTTGCAAATATATTTTCCCATTCAATTGGTTGTCTCTTTACCTTGTTGACAATTTCTTAGCTGAGCAGAAGCTTTTTAGTGTGATGTAGTCCCATTCATTTAATTTTTGCTTTTACTTCCCTTGCCTTTGAGGTCAAATTCATAAAATCCTCTTTAAGTCCAAGGACCTATGTTTTATGTTATACATTTTATTGATTCCTGTCTCATATTCAGGTTCTTAATCCATTTTGAGTTAATGTTGGTGTGTGGTGATAGACAACAGTCTAGTTTCATTCTTTTGCAGGTGGCCTTCCAATTTTCCCAGTACCATTTATTGAAGAGGCTTTCCTTTCTCCACTCTATGTTTTTGGCTTTTTTGTCGAAAATTATTTGCCCATTTAAATATGCGTTTATTTCTGGACTCTCAATTCTGTTCCTCTGGTTTGTTTGTCTGTTTTGCTGCCAATACCATGCCGTCTTAATTACTGTTGCTTTGTAGTATAATTTGAAGTC
>NW_006434930.1:0-31688 GCF_000325575.1 Pteropus alecto | reverse complement strand
CTTTAGATTTAGGGTTAGAATCTGGGTTAGGTTTAATGTTTGGGTTAAGTTAAGTTTTTGGTTAGATTTAGGGTCAGGGTTAAGGTTAGTGTTAGTTTTAGAGTTAAATTAGTGTTAGGGTTACTTTTAGGGTCGGGGTAAAGTTTAAGTTTATTGTGAGTGTTAAATTTAGGGTTAGGTTTAGGTTTAGTTTTAGGTTTTAGGGTTAGTTTTGGTGTTAGGCTTAGGGTTAACTTTAGGGTTAGGTTTAGAGTTAGGGTTGGTGTTATGGTTTAGGTTATGTTTACAGTTATGTTTAGGATAAGGGTTAGGGTAAGAGGTTAGAGTTAGTATTAGTGTTAGGGTTAGGATTAGATTTAGGATTAGTTTAGTGTTAGAGTTAGGGTTAGGTTTAGGTTAGGGTCAAGGTTAGAGTTAGGGTTAGTTAAAAATTTAGAGTTAGGGTTAGGGTTAGGTTTAGGGATAATATAGGGTTAGGGTTAGAGTTAGTTTTAGGATTCGTTTTAGGTTAGGGTTATGGTTTTGGATAAGGTTACATTTATGTTTAGGGTAGGGTTTGGGTAAGAGGTTAGAGTTAGGATTAGTGTTAGAGTTAGGATTAGGGTAAGGAATAGTTTAGAGTTAGGGTTAGGGTTTGTTTTAGGGTTAGTGTATGATTATGGTTATGGTTAGTATTAGGATTAGGGTTTGGGATTAGAGTTAGTGTTACTGTTAGGGTTAAGTTTAGCCTTAGGTTTAGTGTTGCTTTTAGGGTATGGCAGTAGAGTTTAAATTATTATTAGTGTAAAATTTAGGGTTAGGGTTAGAATTAGGGTTAGGATTAGCTTTAGATTTAGGGTTAGGGTTAGGGTTAGGGTTAGGGTTCTGTTAGGATTTGGGTAACGGTTAGTGTTAGGGTTTAGGTTAGCATTAGTTTTAGGGTTAGAGTTAGTATAAAGGGTTAGGGTTACGATTATTGTTAAGTTAAAAGTTAGGGTTGAGATTATTATTAGGGTTAGAATTAGAATTAGGGTTAGGATTAGGTTTAGTTTTAAGGTTAGTGTCAGAGTTAGTGGTAGGTTTAGGGTTAGTGTATGCTCGGGTTAGGGTCAGATTTAGGGTGAGAGACAGGGTTATGGATAGGGGTTAGGATTAGGGTTCGAGGTATGTTTAGGGTTAGGTTTAGGGTTATGGTTTCCGTTATGATTACATTTAAATTTGGAATTATGGTTGGATAAAAGGTTTGAGTTAGGATTAGTGTTAGAGTTAGGAATAGGTTTAGGATTAGTTTAGGATTAGCATTATAGTTAGGCTTAGTTTAGTGCTAAGGTTAGGGTTAGAGTTAGTGTAAAGTTTTATAATTAGGATTAGTGTTAGGGTTAGGATTAGAGTTTAGGTTTAGCTTTAGGGTTAAAATTAGTTTTAGGGATAGGTAGTGTTATGGTTTTGGTTAGTGTTAAAGTTATGTTTAGGGTGATGTTTAGCGTAAGAGGTTAGACTTAGGAGTTTTGTTAGGGTTAAAATTATGGTTAGGTTAGGATTAATTCTAGCGTTAGAGTTAGAGTTAGGGCTAGGGTCTGCTTTAGGTTTAGTGTTAGGGTTAGAGTTAGGATTAGGGTTAGGCTTAGAATTGGGATTAAGATTAGCTTCCGTTTTAGGGTTAGGGTAAGTATTAGGGTTAGGATTAGAGTTAGGATTACCATTAGGGTTCAAGTAAGTTTTAGTTTGGGGTCGGAGATGGTTAATGTTAGCATTAGGGTTAGGGCTAGGTTTAAGTTTAGAGTCATGTTTTGGGTTCGGGTTATAGTTATGATGTTATGATTAGGGTGAGTGTTAGGGTAAGAGGTAAAATATAAGATTAGTGTTTAGGGTCAGGATTAGGGTTAGGATTGGATTAAATTTATCGTTAGGTTTAGGATTATGGTTAGTTTAGGGTAAGGGTTAGGGATACGTTTAGGTTAGGGTTAGGGTTGGTGTTAGGCATAGAGTGAGGGTTAGGGTTAGGGTTATGGTTAGGGTTAGCATTAGCTTTAGCGTTATGTTTTGGGTAAGAATTACAGATATGTTTAGGGTTAGGTTTAGGTTTCGATTTGGGTTATGGTTAATTTTATGGTTAGGGTTAAGGTAAGAGTTTAGAGTTAGGATTCGTATTAGGGTTAGGGTTAAGTTAGGGTTAGGGTTAGGGTTATGTTTAGGTTTAATAGGGTTAGTGTTAGAGTTAGGTTTATGGTCTCAGTTAGTATTAGGGTTACCGTTACGATTACGGTTAGCTTTAGGTTTAGGGTAGGTTTAGGGTTAGGGTTAGGATTTGGGTTTGTTTTAAGTTATGGTTTGAGTTAGGGTTACAGTTATGTTTAGCTTTAGGTCTAGAGTAAGAGTTTAGAGTTAGGATTAGTGTTAGGTTTAGAATTAGGGTTAGGATTAGGTCAGGATTATGGTTAAGTTTAGGTTCAAGTTAGGGGTAGAGTTAAGTTTAGGGTTAAGGATAGGGTTAGAATCAAGTTTTGGGTTATTCCAGTGTAAACTTTAGGGTTAGGGTTAGAATTAGGGTTAGTAGTAGGTTTATATTTAGTGTTAGGATATGGGTTAGGGTTAGTGTTGGGGTTACATTTAAGATTTGGGTTAGATTTTGCTTTAGGGTTAGGGTTAGGGTGAGTTTTAGAGTTAAATTAGAGTGGGATAGATTAGGTTTCGGTTTAGGGTTAGGTTTAGGGGTACAGTTAGCATTAGGGTTAGCGTTAGCATTATTGTCTGGGTTGGGGTTACAGTTATGTTTATGGTTAGGGTAGAATAAGTGGTTAGAGATAGGATTAGTGTTGGGGATAGGAATAGGGTTAGGATTATTTTCGGTTAGGTGTACAGTTAGCTTTAGTTTAGTGTGAAATTAGTGTTAGCGTTATTGTAAGAGTTTAGAGTTAGGATTAGTGTTAAGGTTAAGGTTAGGGTTTATGGTTGGGTTAGGTTTAGTGTTAGGGTCAGGTTTAGTGTTATGGTTTCGGTTACGTTTACAGTTATGTTTAGGGTTAGGGTTAGGTGAGAGTTTAGAGTTAGGATTAGTGTTAGGGTTACGGTTAGGGTTAACTTAAAATTACGGTTATGTTATGGTAATGGTTAGGGTCATGGTTAGGGTTAGGGTTAGGGTCAGGGTTACTGTTAGGTTTAAGGCTAGCATTAGGTTTAAGGTTAGAGTTAGGATTTGGGTTTAGGGTTAGGGTTATTCTTAGTGTAAAATTAACGGTTAACATTAGAATTAGATTTAGGATTAGCTTTAGATTTTGGGTTTAGTATCTGGGTTAGGGTTAGTTAGTGTTAGGGTCACATTAAGGTTTGGGTAAGATTTAGGTTTAGTGTTAGCTTTAGAGTGAGTTAAGGTAGGATTAGCGTTAGATTTAGGTTAGGATTAATATTAGGGATAGGGTTAAGGTTTAGGGTTAGGATTAGGGGTAGAGTTAGGGTTAGGGTTGGGGATACTGTTATGGGTAAAATTAGCATTAGGTTTAGGATAAGTGTTAGTGTATGGGGTTAATGTTATGGTTATTCTAGGGTAAAATTTAAGGTTAGGTTTAGTATTAAGTTTAGGAATAGTTTGGATTTAGGTTTCGATCTAGGTTAGGGTTAGTATTAGGGTTACGTTTAATGTTTGGTTTATATTTAGGGTTAGGGTTAGGGTTAGAGTTAGTTTTAGAGTTAAATTATGGTTAGTGTTATATTTGGAGTCAGCGATTAAGGTTAGGGTTATTTTTATTGTAAAATTTAGGGTTAGGGTTAGGGTTAGCGTTATGGTTTTGGTAAGATTACAGTTTTGTTTAGGGTTAAGTTTAGCATAAGAAGTTAGAATTAGGATTAGTGTCATGGTTAGGTTTAGGGTTCGATATACAGTTAGTGTTAGTATTAGGGTTAAGGTTTGGTTTAGGGTTAGGATTAGCATTACTTTTATGGTTAAGGTTAGCATTACGTTTAGGGTTAGTATTAGGGTATGGGGTTAGGGTAAGTGTTATTCTTAGTGTATAATCTAGGGTTAGGGTCAGAGTTAGGGTTATGATTAGCTTAGATTTGGCATTAGGACCTGAGTTAGGTTTAGTGTTAGGGTTGTGTTTAACGTTTGGGTTATATTTAGGTTTAGTGTCAGTGTTAGAGTTATTTTTACAGTTAATTTAGGTTTAGGTTTAGTTTCCGGATCAGGGTTAAATTTATGGTTAGTAACTGCATAAAATTTAGTGTTAAGGTCATGGTTAGGGTTATGTTTGTGTTTAGGGTTAGGGTAGGCTTAGAGTTCGGATAGGGTTATGTTTAGCGTTATGGTTTGTGTTAGGGTTAGAGTTATGCTTAGGGTGAGGGTTAGGGTAGGAGATAAGAGTTAGGATTAATGTTAGGGTTCGGATTAGTGTTAGGATTAGCTATGGTTATAGTTACGGTTAGGTTTAGGTTAAGGTTAGGTTTAGGGTTAGGGTTATTGTTAATTTAAAATTTACAGTTAGGATTATTTTAGGGTTAGATTTAGAATTAGGTTTAGGATCAGATGTAGTTTTAGGATTCGTTTCAGCGTTAGTAGTAGTTTTATGGTTTGTGTTATGGTTAGGCTTAGGGTCATGGTTAAGGTGAGATATAGGATTAGAGAATGGGTTAGGGTTAGGGTTAGTGTTATGGTTTTGGATAGTTTTAGGGTAAAGTTAGGGTTAGGATTAGGGTTATGGTTAGTGTTCGGGTGTAGTGTTATGGTAATAATTTAGTGTTAAGAGTTTTGTTAGCGTTAGTTTAAAGGTTAGGTTAAGTTAGGGATAGAGTTAGGGTTAGGGTTAGAGTAATAGTCTAGAGTTATAAGTAGTTTTAGGGTTAGTTGTAGTGTTCGGTTTAAGTTAGAGATAAGGTTAGGTTTAGAGTGAGAGTTAGGGTTAAGGTTAGGGTTAGGGTTAAATTAGGGTTAGGGTTAAGATTAGGGTTAGGGTTAGGGTTAGGGTTAGGTTTAGGTTTAGGGTAGGGTTAGAGTTAGGGTTAGGGTTATGGTTAGGGTTAGTATTAGGATTTAGGGTTAGAGTTACGATTCGGTAAGTGTTAGAGTTACCGTTCGTGTTCAGGTTATGTTTAGATTAGGAATAGGTTTAAGGTTATGTTTAGGGTTAGGGTAAGGTGTAGCTTAGGGTTATGCTTAGGGATAGGGTTATTGTTAGGTTTAGGGTTAGCTATAGATTTTGGTAGGGTAGGGGTAAGGAGTTAGGGTTATTGATATTTTTAGGGTAATGTTTAGGGTAAGGGTTTGATTTGGTTTAGGATTAGCTTTGTTTTATTGCAAGGCTAAGGGTTTGGGTTAATATTAGGGTTAAAGTTAGTGTGTGGGTTAGTTTTATGGTTAACCTTGGGTTCAAATAAGATTAGAGTATGGTGTTAGTGTTAGGGTTAGGGTTAGTTTTAGTGTTTGTGTTAGGGGTTAATGGTAGGGTAGGGTATAGGATATGGGTTAGCTTTAGATTTAGGTTTAGTGTTAGGTTTAGGATTCTGGTTAGGGTTAGGTTTAAGATTAAGGTTAAGGTTAGGGTTAAGCTTAGGCTAGAGTTATTATTAGGTTTAGGGTTAGTGTTGGAGTTAGGGTTAACTAAGTTTAGGATTAGGTTTTGCATAAGAGGTTAGAGTTAGGTTTAGGCTTAGGGTTAGTGATAGCTTTAGGATTAGCTTTAGTTTTAGCCTTAGGATCAGGGATAGTGCTAGCGTTACGGTTGGAATGATGGTTTATGTTTAGGGTTAGGGTTTAGGGTTAAGGTTAGTATTATGTTGGTATTAAGGTTACCATTAATGTCCGGGTTAGGTTTAGGTTAGTGTTATGTTTAGGGATAGGGTAAATGTTAGGGTTAAGGTTAGGTATAGCTTTGGGTTAGGTTAGGGTGAGAAGTTATCGTTCTTTTCATTGTTAATATAAATTTAGGGTTCGGGTTAGAATTAGGGGTAGAATTAGCTTTAGTTTATGGTTAGGATCATGATTAGATTTAACATTAGGGTTAAGTATAGGGATAGGGTTAGTTTTAGGGTTAAAGTTACGATTAGAGTCACAATTAATGTAAGGGTTTAGGGTTAGGGTCATTGTTATTGTAAAATTTAGGGTTAGGGTTAGTGTTACAGTTAGGATTAGAATTAGGGTAAGGATTAGCTTTAGTTTTAGAGTGAGAATCAGGGTGAGGGTTAGGGTTAGAGTTAAGGTGTGGGGTTAAGTTTAGTGTTACTTTTAGGTTTAGAATTAGGTTTAGGGTTAGGGTTATGGTTAGGTTTAAGGATAGAGGTAGGGTTAGTTTTACGGTAAGACGTTAGATTTACGATTAATGTTATGATTAGTTTATGGTTAGGTTTGTGTTTGGTTTGGGTTTAGTGTTAGGGTTAGTGTTAGGGTCAGGTTAGGTTTAGCTTGAGGTTAGGTGTATGGTTAGTGTTAGGGTTAGGGTTTGGTTTAGGTAAAGTTAAAATTAGGATTAGGGTTATTGTTAGATTTAGGGTTGGCTTTGGTTTAGGGTTAGGTTTAGCATAAGCGGTTAGAGTAAGGTTAGGGTTAGCATTAGTGGTAGATTTAGGATTAGCTTTAGTTTTAGCGTTAGGATCAGAGTTAGGGTTAGGGTTACGATAAGGGTTTAGAGTTAGGGTTATGTTTTAGGGTATTGGTTAAGTTTAGGTTAGTGTTAGGGTTACTGTTAAGGTTCAGGCTAGGTTTAAGTTAGGGTTATGCTTAGAGTTAAGCTTATGTTAAATTTAGGATTCGGGTTAGGTTTAGGGTAAGGGGTTATGTTTAGAGTTATTGGTAGTGTACAATTTAGGGTTAGGTTTAGTGTTAGGGTTAGGGTTAAAATTAGGTTTAGGATTAATTTTAGTTTTAAGGTTAAGTCCCATTTTAGGGTAAAGGTTAGTGTTTGGGTTAGGGTTAAGTTTTAGGTTAGAGTTAGGGATTGTATTAGGGTTACGGTTAGCTTTAGGTTTAGGGTTCGGTTTAGGATTAGAGTTAATGTAAGAAGTTAAGTTTAGGGTTATTGTTACATTTAATTTTAGAATTAATGTTAGGGTTAGAGTTAGGGTTAGTTTATGTTTAGAGTTACCGTTAGGTTTAGTTTAAGGGTAGGTTTATGTTTAGTTTTTGGGTTAGAGTTAGTGTTAGGGATAGGGTCAGCTTTACGTTTAGGGTTCTTTTAAGGTAAGACGTTAATTTTAGGGTTATTGTTAGTGTAATATGTAGGGTGTGATTTCGATTTAGAGTTAGAATTAGCTTTAGTTTTTGAGTTTAGTGTCTGGGTTAGGGTTAGTGTTTTTGTTAGGTTTCAAATTATAGTTATTATTAGCTCTAGTTTTAAGTTTAAGATCAGGGATAGGGTAAAGAGTCAGGTATAGAATTATTATTAGTGTAAAATTTAATGTTAGGTTTAGAATTGCGAGTAGGCTAAGCTTTAGTCTTAGGGTTCGAATCAGAGTTAGGGTTATTGTTAGGTTTAGGTTTAGAATTATGGTTAGCATTAGCTTTAATTTTATGGTAGGGAACAGAGTTCTGGTTAATGTTAGGGTCAGGGTTATGGTTAGATTTAGACTTAAATTTAGATTTATGGTTAGGTTTATGATAAGGAGTTGGGTTTAGAGTTATTGTTTGTTTAAAATTTAGGGTTAGGGTTAGTGTTAAGTTCTGGGTTAAATTATTCTTAGTATTAGCTTTAGTTTTAGGGTTCTGATCATGGTTAGGTTTAGGGTTTCTGTTAGGGTTAGGGATTAATTTTAGGTTTAGGGTTAGGTTTAGGGTTAGAGTTAGAATATGGGTTTAGGGTTAGGGTTAATGTTAGAATTAGGTTTAGAGTAAGAGGTTAGAGTTAGGAATACTGTTAGGGTTAGGGTTAGGATTAGTTTAGGTTAGAATTAGGATTATCCATAAGGTTCTGGTTAGGTTTAGTTTAGGTATACATTTAGGATTAGTATTAGACTAATGGGTTACGGTTAGGTTTATTGTTGGAGTAAAATTTTTGCTTAGGGTTAGAATTAGGGTTATGATTAGCTTTAGTTTTAGGGTATATTCAGATTTAGGGTTAGTGTTACGGTTAAGGTTAGAATTAGGGTTAGGTTTATCTTTAGTTTTAGTGTCAGAATCAGCGTTAGGGTTTTGTTAGGTTTAGCATTAAGGTTAGGGTTCGTTTTAGATTGAAAGTTAGGGTTAGTATTAGGTGTATGGCTAGGGTTAGGGTTGGGAATTAGGGTTAGGGTAGGGTTAGGGTTAGGGATAGGTTTAGTGTTAGCCTTTAGGGTTAGGCTTAGGGTTGGTGTTAGGGTTAGAATTAAGGTTACGATTAGCTTTAGTTGTGGGGTTAGGATCAGAATTAGGGTTAATGTTAGGTATAGGGTTCATTTTTGAGTTAATGTTAGAGTTAGGGTTGCGTTTAGGTTAAAGGGGTTATGGTTATAGTTATTGTTAGTGTAAAATTTAGGGTTATTGTTAGTGTTAGGTTTAGGGGTAGAATTAGGATAAGGGTTCACTTTACTTTTAGTGTTAGGATCAGCTTTGGGTAAATGTTCGTGTTAGGGTTAGAGTTAGTTTTATAGTTAATTTACGATTATTATTTGCTTCAGGGTAAGGGGTTAGTGTTAGGGATATTGTTAGTGTAAAATTTAGAGTTAGGGTTAGGGTTAGGGTTTGCTTTAGGTTTAGATTAAGTTAGGGTTAGGTTTAGGGTTAGGGTCAGGTTGAATGTTTGGGCTAATGTTAGGTTTAGAGTTAGGGTTAAGATTAGGTTTAGTGACAGGGTTAGGGTGAGCTTTAAAATTAGTTTCACTGTTAGGGTTAGGGTTAGGGTAGTGTTCGGTTTATATTTAGGGTTAGTATTAGCTTTTGTTTTGGGGTTAGGATCAGGGTTAGTGTTAATGTTAGATTTAGGTTTAGGTTTAGTTTTAGAGTTAAAGTTAGAGTTATGGTAAGGTTTAGTGTAAGGGGTTACGGTTATAGTTATTCTTAGTGTAAAATTCAGCGTTAGGTTAGTGTCAGGTTTAGGCATAGAATTAGGTTTAGAATTAGATTTAGTTTTAGTGTTAAGATCAGCGTTACTGTTAGAGTTAAGGGTAGGGTAAGTGTTTATATTTAGGATTAGTTTTAGGATTAGGCTTAGGGTTAGCGCTTGGTTTAGGGTTAGGGTTAAGGGTAGGTATAGGTTAGGATTAGGTTTGGTTATGGTTAGGGTTAGGTTTAGGGTAAGAGTTTAGCGTTAGGATTAGTATTAGGGTACGGTTAGGGTTAAGTTAGTGTGAAGGTTAAGCTAAGGTTTACCTTAGGGTTAGTGTTAGTGTTATTGTTAGGGTTAAGGTTAGCATTAGATTTAGGGTTTTGGGTTAGGGTAAGGGGTTAGGGTTAGTTTTAGCATTAGGTTAGCATTAGGGTTACCGTTAAGTTTTAGTTTATGTTTAGGTTAGAGGTAGGTTTATGTTTATGGTTAGTTTTAGGTTTATATTTAGTTTGGCGTTCGGCATAGTGTTAGCTTTTGTGTTAGTTTTAGAGTTATCTTTAGGTTTAGGGTTAAGCTTAGTGTAAGGGCTTAGGTTTATATTTATTGTTAGTGTAAAATTTAGAGTTAGGGTTAGTGTTAGGATTAGGGTTAGGGTTAGGCTTTAGGCTTAATGTTAAGGTTAGGGTTAGCCTTACGTTAAGGTGTTAGGGTTATGTTTAGGGTTAGGTTTAGTGATATTTTTATGGTTAAGATAGTGTTAGGGTTAGCATTCAGGTTTGGTTTAGGTTATAGTTAGAGTTAAGATGGGGTTAGGATTAGGGTTAGGGTTAGGTTTAGGGTAAGGGTTTATGGTTAGGGTTATAGTTTGTGTAAAATTTAGCATTAATTTTAGACTTAGGCTTAAGTTTAGCTTTAATTTTAGCGTTAGGATCATGGGTAGGTTTACCGTTCGGGTTAGGGTTAGGTTTACAGTTAAAGTTAGGGTTAGGGTTAGGTTTAGGGTAAGAGTTTAGAGTTAGAATTACTGTAATGGTTTTGCTTAGGGTTAGGGTTAGGGTTAGGGTTAGGTTTAGGTTAGGGTTAGATTTAGGGTTAGGATTAGCATTAGGTATAGGATTAGGGTAGGTTAAGTGGTTAGTGTTAGCATTAGTTTTATGGTTAGGTTTAGGGTTAGGTATACGTTAGGGTGAGGGTTAGGGTTAGGTTTAGGTTAGTGTGAGTTTAGGGTTAGGGTTAGTTTTAGTGTTAGAGTTAGAGTTAGAATCATGTTAGGTTTATGTTAGTGTTAGGTTCATGGTTAGTTTTAGAGTTCGGTGTAAATTACGTTAGAGTTATATTTACGTGTAAGATTAGCGTTAGAGTTAGGTTTAGCTTAGTTTTGGCGTTAGTATCAGGGTTAGGATTAGGTATAGGGTTACAGTTAGGGTTAGAATAAGCTGTTAGGATTCGGATTTTGGTTAGGTTTAGGGTTTAGGGTTAGGTTTAAGATTATATTAGTATTAGGGTACCGTTACCGTACGGCTTAGGTTTAGAATAGATACATGCTTAGGTGTAGGGTTAGCATTAGGGTTAGAATTAGGCTTATGATTAGCTTTAGTTTTAGGGTTATGGTCTGGGTTAATGTAAGGTTTAGAGTAAGAGTTTAGATATAGGATTTGTGTTAGAGTTAGGGTTAGTGTTAAGATTTAGTTAAACTTAGGGTTATTGTTAGGGTTCGTTTTAAGTTTAGTTTAGGGTTAGCTTTATGGTTAGGCTTAGGTTAAGGTTTAGTTTAGAGTTAGGTTTAGAGATAGGGTTAGTGTCATGGTTAGCGTTAGCTTTAGTTTTAGGGTTAGGCTTAGGGTAGGCAGTTAATTTTATAGTTATTGTTAGTGTAATATTTAGGGTTAGGTTTAGAATTAGGGTTATGATAAGCTTTAGTGTCACGGTTAGGATCAGAATTAGGGCAAGTGTTAGGGTTAGCTTTAGAATTATGGTTAGCATTAACTTAACTTTTAGGGTTAGGATCAGAGTTCTGGTTAAATTTAGGCTAGGGTTAGTGTTATGATTAGTGTTAGGATTTGGCTAGGGTGAGGGTTACCGTTACAGTATGGGTAATGTTTAGTTCAGGAGTAGGTTTATGTTTCGGGTTATGATTAGGGTTAGGTTTATGTTAGGGTAAGTGTTAGCGTTAGAATTAGTGTTAAGGTTAGGATAAGCTTTAGTTTTAGGGTTAGGATCAGGTTTGGGTTAATGTTAGGGTTAGGATTAGAGTTAGGTTTAGTTTTAGACTTCAAGTTAGATTTAGGGTTAAGTTTAGGATAAGTGATTAGATCAAGGATTATTGTTATTTTAAAATTTAGGGTTCGATTTATTGTTAGTGTTAGGATTACTTTTAGATTTAAATTAGGTTTAGAGTTAGGTTTTGTTTAGAGTTAGGCATAGGGTTAGGGATAGTGTTAGGGTTAGGGTTAGCTATAGGTTTAGTGTTATGGTTAGGGTTAGGATTAGCTTTAGTTTTAGAGTAGAATCAGGTTTATGGTTAGTGTTAGGTTTAGGGTCAGAATTACGGTTAGTATTAGCTTTACTTTTATGGTTAAAATAAGAGTAGGTGTTAATGTTAGGGTTATGATTAAGATTAGAGTTAGTTTTAGAGGTAAATTTAGGGTTAGGGTTACGTTTAAGGTAATGTGTTAGGTTTAAGTTTTTGTTAGGGTAAAGTTTAGTGTTAGGGTTAGTGTTAGGGTTAGGTGTAGTTTAGTTTTCAGGTTAGGAACAGGTTTAGGGATAGGGTTAATTTTAGGGTTAGGGTTTAGTGTTAGGGATATGGTTATGTTTAAGTTAAGGGGTTAGGTTTATGGTTACACTTAGGGTTAGATATTGCTTTAGGTTTTGATTTAGGGTTAGGGTTAGGGTTAATTTTAGAGTTAAAGTTAGGGATAGGATTAGGTTTGGTGTAAGGGGTTACTTTTTGGTTTATTGTTAGTGTAAAATTTAGACATACGATTAGTGTTTATGTTAGGGTTAGAATTAGGGTTCGGGTTATCTTTAATTTTAGCCTTAGGATCTTGGTTAGAGTTAGGGTTATGATTAGGGTTAGCATAAGGTATTAGAGTTAGGGTAAGAAGTTAGATTTAGTATATTTGTTAGTTTTAGTGTTAGGCTTAGAGTTAGGTTAGGGTTAGGGTTAACGTTTGGGTTCCAGTTAAGTTCAGTTTAGTGGTAGCTTTATGGATAGGATTAGGGTTACAGTTAGCATAAGGGTTTAGGATTAGTGTTATGTTTAGGGTTTGGGTTACTGTTAGGGTAAGGATGAGTTTTAGGGTTAGGATTAGATATATTTTTAATGTTAGAATCAGGGTTAGGGTTAATGTTAGGGTTCAAGTTAGGGTTAAGGTTAGAGTTTAAATTAAGGTTAGCTTTAGAGTTTTTGTTAGTGTAAAATTTAGGGTTAAGTTTAGAATTGGGTTAGGATTAGCTTTAGTTTTATGAGTAGGATCAGGGATAGGGTTAAGGTTATGATTATAGTTAGGGTTAGGGTTAGGTTTAGTTTTAGAGTTAAAGTTACGGTTAGCTTTAGGTTAAGGAGAAGGAGTCAGAGTTAGAGTTATTGTTAGTGTACAATTTAGGATTAGCCATAGGGTTAGGTTTTGAGTTAGGATAGCCTTAGCATTAGGGTTAGGTTCGGAGTAGATAGGGTTAGGGTAAGTGATTCGAGTTAGGATTAGTGTTAGGGTAAGGGTGTGGTTAGGGATTGGTTAGGGTTAGTGTAAGCTTTCGGTTTAGGGTTAGGTTTAGGGTAAGTTGTTAGTGTTAGAGTTATTGTTAGTGTACAATTTAAGATTAGGTTTAGAATTATGGTTAGGATTAGCTTCAGTTTTAGAGACAGATCAGGGTTATTTTTAGTATTAGGGTTAGGATTTAGGATTAGGATGAGGGTTAGGATTAGGGTTTGGGTTAGGCTTAGGAGTAGGTTAGGGTTAGGGTTCATGCAAGGTTTAGTTTAGAGGTAGGTTTATTGTTAGGGTTAGGATTAGGGTGAGGTTGAGATTAGGGTTAGGGCTAAGGTTAAGATTAGTGTTAGAGTTAGGATAAACTTTACTGTTAGGGTTAGTATCAGGGTTAGGGACAGCTTTAAAATTAAGATTATCATTAGCTTTAGTTTTAGGGTTAGGATCAGTGTTCGGGTTAATTTTAGGGTTAGAGTTAGAGTTAGGTCTAGTTTTATACATAAAGTCAGATTTACTCTTAAGTTTATGATATTGAGATACTTTTAGGGTTATTAGATTAAAATTTAGTGTTAAGGTTAGTGTTAGGATTAGGATTAGAATTACGGTTAGGGTTAGCTTTGTTTTTAGGTTTAGGCTCAGGGTGAGCGTTAGGGTTATGGTTATATTTAGGGTTTAAGTTTAGGGTTAGGGTAAGGGTTAGGTTTAGGGTGAAGGTTAGGTTTTGAATTTAGGGTTAGAATTAGGGTTAGTTTAGTGTTAGATCTACTGTTATAATTCGCTTTAGGTTAAATTTAGGGATAGATTTATGGTTATAGTTAGGGTTAGGGTTAGTGTATGTTAGGGCTATGCTTAGTAATAGGGTTTGTGTTAGGGTTAGTGTTCGCTATAGTTTAGGGTTACGGTTACGGTAAGGGGTTAGGTTTGGTTATATTGTTAGTGTAAAATTTAGGGTTTGGGTTAGAATTTGAGTTAGGTTACCTTTAGTTTAAGGGTTAGGATCAGGAGTAGGCTTAAAGTTAGTGTTAACGTTTGTGTTAGGGTTAGTTTTAGTGTTAAAGTTAGGGATAGGTTTAGGTTTAGGGTTAGGGTTAGGTTTAGTTTTAGAGTCAAAGTAAGGGTTAGGGTTAGGTTCAGGGGTAGTTTTAGTGTTATGG
Source organism: Pteropus alecto (assembly GCF_000325575.1). NCBI lineage: Eukaryota > Metazoa > Chordata > Mammalia > Chiroptera > Pteropodidae > Pteropus > Pteropus alecto. The sequence continues at coordinate 17,900 of NW_006434930.1, read as the reverse complement.
TTTGGTTTAGGTTTACACTTATGTTTCATGTTAGGTTTAAGGTAAGATATTAGGGTTAGGATTAGTGTAAGGATTAGGATTAGGCTTAGAATTAGTTTAGGGTTAGTGTTAGGATTAGTGTAAGGGTTTTGGGTTAGGTTTATTTTTGATTTATAATTTAGGGTTAGGATTATTGTTATGGGTTGTGTTAAAATTAGGGTAGGATTAGCTTTAGTTTTAGGGTTAGTTAAGGGTTTATTTTAGGGTTATTGTTAGTTTTCGGTTGGAGTTAGAGTTTGGGTAGGTTTAGGGTTAAGGTTAGTGTTACGGTTAGGTTTAGAGTTTAGAGTCGGTGTTACGTTTAGTGTTTGGGTTAGGATTAGGGTTTGGGTAGAGTTAGGTTGAGTGTTATGCTTTAGCGTTAGGATCAGGGTTAGGGTTAGAAGTAAGGTGAGGTTAAGGGGTTAGGATTAGAATTAGTGTTAGGGTTAAGTTTAGGATTAGGGTTCGGGTTAGGGTTAGGTTTAGGATTAGTGTAGGATTAGGGTAGGGTTAGGATTGAGGTTAGGGTTAGGTTTAGTGTTAATCTTTGGGTTATGCTTATAATTATGTTTAGGATTAGGGTTAGGGTAAGTGATTAGAGTTAGGATTAGTGTTAAGGTTAGGATTAGAGTTAAAATTATGTCATGTTCAGGGTTAGCGGTAGTTTTAGGTTAAGGTTAGTATTAGGGTTAGAGTTACGGATAGGGTTCGGCTGAGTGTTAGAGTTAGGGTTTAGGTTTAGGTTTAGAGTTGGGGTTAGGGTTAGAGTTTGGGTTAGGATTAGGGATACTCTTTAGTGTTAGATTTGGGGTATGGGTTAATGTTAGGCTTCTTGTTAGTGTAAAATTTAGGGTTAGCGTTAGGGTTAGGGTTAGGTTTAAGTTTTAGGGCTAGGGTTGGTGTTAGGCTTAGGATTAGGGTTTATTTTACGTTTAGCGTTAGGTTCATTATTAGAGTTAATATAGGTTTAGTTTCATGGTTAATGTTAGGCTTCTTGTTAGTGTAAAATTAGCGTTAGGGTTAGGTTTCGGGTTTAGGATTAGGGTTATTTTTGTGTAAAATTTATGGTTACATTTAGGATTAGGGTTAGGGTTAGTTTTAAGTTTTAAGGTTACGGTTGTTATTAGGTTTAGGGTTAGATTTAGGGTTAGGGTTTGGGTTAGGCTTAGAGTTAGTGTTAGGTTTAGAATAGGGTTACCATTATGGTTAAGGTTATCATTAGATTTAGGGTTTGAGTTAGGTTCTGGTGTTAGAGTTCTGTTTATTCTTAGTGTAAAATTTAGTGTTCAGGTTAGAATTCGGGTTAGGATAATCTTTAGATTTAGGTTTAGGATCTCGTTTAGTGTTAGTGATAGGGTTACATTTAAGGTTAGGGCAGATTTAGGGTTAGGGTTAGGGTTAGAGGTAGTTTCAGAGTTAACTTAGGGTTAGGGTTAGATTTGGGGTATGGGTTAATGTTAGGCTTCTTGTTAGTGTAAAATTTAGGGTTAGCGTTAGGGTTAGGGTTAGGTTTAAGTTTTAGGGCTAGGGTTGGTGTTAGGCTTAGGATTAGGGTTTATTTTACGTTTAGCGTTAGGTTCATTATTAGAGTTAATATAGGTTTAGTTTCATGTAGGGGTAGAATTAGATTTAGAATTACTTTAAGTTTTAGTGTTAGGATCAGCGTTAGGGTTAGCGTTAGAGTTAAGGTTAGGGTGAGGTTTAGGGATAGGATTAGGGTTAGATTTAGTTTTAGAGTAAAAGTTAGGGCTAGGGTTAGGTTTAGTGTAAGTTGTCAGCTTTAAGTTTCTTGTTAGTGTAAAATTTAGGGTTAGCGTTAGGTTTAGTATTAGTGTTAGGGTTAGGGTTTGGTTTACATTAAGGTTAGGGTTACAGTTAGGTTTATGGTTAGATTTAGGGTTATGGTTTAGTGTTAGAGTTAGGGTTAAGGTTAGAGTTTAGTGTTAAGGTTAGTGTTAGCGTTATTATTAGTGTTAATGTTATGGTTAGGATTAGGTTTACAGTAAGGTTAGAGTTAGAGTTAGCATTAAGTTTAGGGTTAGGATCTGGGTTAGTGTTATTGTTAAGGTTACGTTTAATTATGGTCATATTTAGGATTAGGTTTAAGGTCACAGTTAGTTTTAGTGTTAAATTAGGGTTAGGGTTAGGATTGGGGTCAGAGGTTTAGTTTACAATAATTGTTAGTGTATAATTTAGATATAGTGTTAGCGTTAACGTAGGGTAAGAGGTTAGAATTAAGATTAGTGTTAGGATTAGGGTTAGGGTTAGAGTTACCTTAAGGTTTTTTTAGGGTTAGGGTTGGGGTAAGTTTAGGATATGGTAGTGTTATGTTTAGGTTTAGGGTTAGTTTAGGGTAAGGATTAGAGTTATGTTTAGTGTTACTGTTAGGCTTACAACAAGCGGTAGGTATAGAGTTAGGGTAAGGTTATGGGTGTAGCATTAGGGTATTTCTTAGTGTAAAATTTAGGGATAGGGTTAGAATTAGGTTTAGGATTAGCTTTAAATTTAGGATTAGGATCTGGATTAGTGTTATTGTTAGGGTTACGTTTAAGGTTTTGGTTAGATTTAGGGTTAGGATTAGGTTTAGAATTAGCTTTAGAGTTAAATTAGGGTTAGAGTTATGTTTGGGGTCAGGGGTTAAGGTGAGGGTTATTGTTAGTGTAAAATTTAGGTTTAGGGTTATTGTTAGGCTTCGGATAAGAGGTTATATTTAAGATTAATATTAGGGTTAGGATTTCGGTTAGGATTAGTTTAAGGTCACGGTTATGGTTAAGTTTAGGTTATTCTTAATGAAATGTTTAGGGTTACGGTAGGAGTTTAGTGTTAGGAGCAGTGTTAGTGTTCAGGTTAGGGTTAGTGTTGCGTTTAGTTTAGGATATGGTTAGGGTTTGGGTTAGGCTTTAATGCTATGGTTAGTGTTAGGATTAGGGTTATATTAAGGATAGGGTTAGGTTTAGGATTAGTTTTAGGGTTATGGTTAGATTTAAGGTTATAGTTAGGTTTAGGGTTTAGAGTTAGGGTTGGTTTTAGCTTCGGTTTACGGTTTGTGTTATGATGAGGTTTATGTTTAGCATTATGGTTTGGGTTAGGGTTAAAATTATTCTTAGGGGTAGTGTTATGGTAACAGATTAGATTTAAGATTAGTGTTAGATTTAGGATTAGGGTTAGGGTTAGGGTTAGGGTTAGGTTTTAGGGTTAGGGTTAGGGTTAAGGTCAGGTTTAGTGTTAGGGTTAGGTTTAAGATTAGGTTTACGGTTAGGTTATGGTAAGGGTTAGGGTTAGGTTTAGTGTTAGGGTTAGTGTTATTGTTATGGTTAGGGTTATGCACAGGTAAGTGTTAGGGCGACGGCAGGGTTTAGGGTTAAGTTCAGGGTAATGATGTAGCGTTAGGCTTAGGGTTAGCGTTAGGGTTATTTTAAGGTTATGGTTAGGAATATGGTTAGGATAAGGCTTAGGTAGGGTTAGGGTTAGGTAGGGTAATGGTTAGAATTCGGGTTAGGGTTTATGGTTGGCGTTAGGCTTCGTGTGATGTTCAGGATGAGTTTTAGGATAAAGGTTAGTGTGAGGGTTAAGTTTCGTGTTAGGTTTAGGGGTAGGTTTAGAGGTAGGGTTATGGTTAATGTTAATCTTAGTTTAAAATTAAGGGTTAGGGTTACATATAGGGTTAGGATTAGCTTTAGATTTAGGGTTATGGTCTGTGTTAGGGATAGCGTTAGGGTTACATTTAAGGTTTGTGTTAGACTTAGGGTTAGGTTTAGTTTTAGAGTTAGTTTTAGAGTTAAATTAGATTTTAGGTTAGGGTTAGGGTTAGGGTTATATTAAGGTTACGGTTAGGGATAAGTTTAGGATTAGGGTAATGGTATGGTTAGGGGTAGGGTTAAGTGTTAGGGTTAGAGTTAGGGTTAGGATTACGTTACGGTTAGAGTTAGGATTATGGTTAGGAATAGTGTTATGGTTAGTGTTAGGGTTGGAATTAGCTTTAGATTTAGGGTTTAGTTAGTGTAAGGGTTAGTGTTAGGTTTAGCTTCATGTTTTTGGATTAGGATTAGGGATATTCTTAGTGTAACATTTATGGTAAGGTCTAGAATTAGGGTTAGGATTGGCTTTAGATTTAGGGTTAGGCTCTGTGTTACGGTTAGTGTAAGGGTTACGTTTAAGGTTTCGGTTACACTTTAGTTAGGTTTAGGTTTAGAGATATTTTTAGAGTGAAATTAGGGTTAGAGTTAGGGGTAGGGTTAGGGTTATGTTTAGCGTTATGGTTTGGGTTAGATTACAGTTATGTTTGGGGTTAGGATTAAAATATGAGATTAGAGTTAGAATCAGTGTTATGGTTAAAATCAGGGTTAGGATTAGTTTAGGGTTACGGTAAGGGTTAAGTTTAGCTTAGGTTTAAGGTTAGGGTTTCAGTTAGATTTAATTTTAGCGTTATGTTTTCGGTTAGGGTTACACTTAGTTTTAGGGTTAGAGTTAGAGTATTAGGGTAGAGTTAGGATTTGTTTGAAGGTTAGGATTAGATTATGGTTACGGTTAGGGTTATGTTTAGATTAGGATTAAGGTTAGTGTTAGGGTTAGGGTACGTGTTTAGAGTTAAGATTAATGTTAGCATCAGGATTAGGGTTAGGTTTAGGTTAGTGTAAGGGTTAGGATTATGGTTAGGGTTTAGAGTTAGGCTTAGGGTTCGATTTAATGTTATGTTTATGGTTAGGGGTAGGGTTAGAGTTACTGTTAGGTTTGAGATTAGTTTCAGGGTTAGGGTAAGATTTTAGAGTTAGGAATAGGCTTAGCGTTAGAGTTAGGGTGTGCGTTATGTTAAGGTTTTAGGTTAGGGATAGGGGTCAGTGTATGGTTCCGGTTGGGTTTAGCGTTATGTTTTGGGTTAGGTTACTGTTATATTTAGCATTAGGGTTAGTGTATGAGTTTGGAGTTAAAATTAGTGTTTGTGTTAGGGTTAGGGTTAGGATTAGTATGGTTACTGTTAGGGTTAAGTTTAGGTTAGGGTTAAGGTTAGGGTTCGGATTAGAGTTAGTTTTAGCGTTATTTTTTCAGTTAGGGATACATGTAATTTTAGGGTTATGGTTAGAGTAATAGGTTAGATTTAGGATTAATGTTAGGGGTAGTATTATTTTAGTATTATGATTAGGGTTAAGTATAGGTTACATTTAAGTTTGCGTTTAGCTTTAGGGTAAGAGTTTTGAGTTAGGGTTTCTGTTAGGGTAGAGGTAGGGTTAGGTTTAAGTTTGGGTCACGGTTAGTGTTATGGTTATGGTTATGGTTATGGTTATGGTAAGAGTTAAGATTAGGGTTAGAAATAGAGTTAGTGTTAGATATCGTGTTAGTGTTAGGGTTAGGTTTAGGTTTATGTTAGGGTAAGGTTTTGTTTTAGGGTTAGGTTTTAGTGTTAGGTTAAGGAATATGGTTTTGTTTTAGGGTTATGGTTAGGGTTATGGTGACTTTAAAGTTAGGGTTTGCATTATGTATAGGATTAGGGTTAGGGTTAGACTAAGGTTAGGGTTACATTAATGTTAGGTTTAGTGTTAGGGTTAGGTTTTATTGTTTTGATTTGGGTAAGAGTTTGGGTTCGAGTTAGTGTTAGGTTTAGGGGTACTGTTAGGGTTAAGGTTAGGTTTAGGGTTAGGGTAAGATTTTAGAGTTAGGATTAGTGTTAGGGTTAGGTTAACGTTACATTTAGGGTTATGGTTAGGGATAGGTTACAGTTAGGGTTAGGGTTACTGTTAAGGTTAAGATTAGTGTTAGGTGGAGGGTTAGGGTTAGGGTATGGGGTTAGGTTTACAATTATTCTTAGTATAAAATTTAGAGTTAGAGTTATAAATAGAGTAATGATTAGCTTTAATTTTAGTGTTAGGATATTGGTTTGGGTTATATTTAGTGTAGAGTTAGGATTAGAGTTAGTTTTAGAGTTAAATTAGTGTTTGGGTTAGGATTGGGGTCAGGTTTTAATGTTAGGGTTATTATTATTGTAAAATTTTTGGTTAGGGTTAGTGTTAGGGTTAGGGTTAGAATAAGAGTTTAGAGTTAGAATTAGTGTTATCATTAGGTTTAGTGTTAGGGTTACATTAAGGTTATGGGTAGGGTTATGGTCAGCGTTATGTTTAGGGTTATGTTAGGGTAAGGGTTAGGGTTATGTTTAGTGTTAGGGTTACTGTTAGTGTTAAGGTTAGATTTAGGGTTAGAATAAGAATTTAGAGTAAGGATTAGTTCAGGGTTAGAGTTAGGGGTTGGTGTATGTTCAGGTTAGGGTTAGAGTTAGGTTTAGGGTTAGGTTTAATGTTAGGTTAGGGTAAGGGTTAGGTTTATGGTTAGGGTTTAGAGTCAGGGTTATTGTTAGGGTTTAGTGTTAGAATTAGTGTTAGGATTATGATTAGGGTCAGGATTAGATTAGGGTTATGGTTAGGGTTAGGTTTAGGGTTATAGTTAGAATTAGCATTACTTTTAGTGTTAGGTTAAGTTAAGGGTTATGGTTAGGGTTAGGGTTTAAGTTTTGGGTAAGAATTGTTGTTTAGTGTTTGGGTTAAGGTTAGGATTAGGTTTAGGGTTAGGTTTATGGTTACTTCTAGTGTTAAGTTTAATTTTCGTGTTAGAGTAATTGTTTAGAGTTACGATTAGCATTAGGTTTAGGGTTAGGAGTAGGGTTAAGTTAAGGTTTGGGTTATTTTTAGAGTTAGGGTTAGGGTTAGTTTTAGGGTTTAGTGTGAGGGTTGGTGTTTGGCTTTGTGTTAGCTTTAGGGTTAGCTTTAAGGTTAGGTTAAGGTAGGGTTAGTGTTAGGATTAGGATTAGCTTTACGGTTATGTTTAGTGTTGCGGTTTGGTTTAGGATTAAGTTAGGATATGGGTTATGGTTAGTTTTAGGATTAAGGTTAGGGTTAGGCTTACAGTTAGGATTGTGGTTAGTGTTATTGTTAGGGATAGGTTTACTGTTAGGTTTGGGTAAGTGTTAGGGGTAGTGTTACTGTTTTAGTTAGGGTTAGGGGTAGGATTTATGTTAGTATTAGGGTTAAGGTTGTTGTTAATTTTAGGGTTAGTGTAAGAGTTTAGAGATATGATTAGTGTCAGGTTTATGGTTATGGTTAGAGTTAGGGTTAGAATTAGATTTAGGTTTAGTTTTAGTGTTATGTTTAGGTTTAAGATTAGATTTAGGTTAGGATAACGGTTAGGGTTAGGGTTAATCTCGGGGGTAGTGTTAGAGTTACGGTTAGGGTTAGGGTCATGGGTAGGTTTAAGGTCAGTGTAGGGTTATGGAAGAGTTTAGAGTTAGGAGTAGTGTTAGGGTTAGGGTTAGTATTAGGGTTACGTTAACGTTAGTTTTAGGGTTAAGGTTGGGTTTAGGATTAGGTTAGGGTTAGGATTACTGTTATGTTTAGGGTTAGGTTAGGGTATGGGTTTAGACTTAGGATTAGTGTTAGTTACATGATTAGGGTTAGAATATGATTATGGTCAATGTTAGGGTTAAGTTTTGATTAGGGTTAAGGTTAGGTTTAGGGTTAGGTTAAGAGTTTAGAGATAGGATTTGTGTTACTGTTAGGATTAGCGTTAGGTTTATGATAAGATAGGTTAGGGTTAGAGTTAGTGTTAGGGTTAGGTTTAGGCTTTGGCTTAGTGTTAGGTTTAGGTTTACAGTTAGGTTTATGCTTAGAATTAGATTTAGGGATAGGTTTAGAGGTAGGATTAGTGTATGGGAATAGGTTTAGGATTATTCTTAGTGTAAAATTTAGGGTAAGGTTTAGATATGGGTTAAGATTAGCATTTGAATTAGGGTTGGGATCTGGTTATGGTTAGTTTTAGGCTTACGTATAAGGTTTCGGTTAAATTTAGGGTTAGGGTTAGGGTTAGAGTTATTTTTAGAATGAAATTAGTGTTTGGGTTAGGTTTAGGGTCAAGGGTTAAGTTTAGGATTATTGTTATTTTAAAATTTTGTTTAGGGTTAGGTTTTGGTTTAGGTTTTGGAATTAGGGTTCTCGTTGGTGTTAGAGTTAGGGTTAAGGTTAGGGTTATCGTAAGGGTTAGTTTTGGGGGTTAGGTTTCGTTTTGGTGTTAGGCATAGGGATAGTGATAGGTTTAGGTTTAGGTTTACGGTTACCTTAGATTTAAGGTTAGGTTTAGGGTTATGTTAAGAATTTAGAGTTAATTTAGTGTTAGGGTTAGGTTTAGGGTTTAGGGTTAGGGTTAGGGTTAGGGTTTACTGTTAGGTTAGGTTTACTGCTAGCGTTGAGAATAGTGCTAAGTTTAGGGTTAGGGTTATGTTAACGGTTATGGTGAGCTTTAGGGTTAGGGTTAGGGTTAGGGTTACGTTAAGTTTAGGTTTAGGGTTCATGTTAGTGTTAGGTTTAGGTTTTAGGTTTAGGGTTGTGTTAGGCTTAGGGTTAGGGTTAGGGTTAGGGTTAGGTGTAGGTTTAGGGTTTAGAGTTACGGTTCTGTTAGGCTTTGGTTTCTTATTAGGGTTAGGGTTTGGGTCAGGGTTATCTTTAGTGTTACGTTAAGGTTAGGATTAGGGTTAAGGTTCAGGTTAGGGTAAGGGTTTGGCTTGGGTTATTGTTTAAGTTTAAGTTTAGGGTTAGGTTTAGGTTTAGGTTTTGGGTTAGGCTTACTGTTAGAATTAATTTTAGAGTTAGGGTTGGGGTACGAGTTTAGATTTAGGATTAGTGTTAGGTTAGGGTTAGGGTTAGGGTTAGGATTACGTTAACGTTTGGGCTATGATAAGGGTTAGTGTTAGGGTTAGGTTTAGGGTTAGGGATTAGATTAGATTTAGTTGTAGGTTAGAGTTAAGCTTAGGTTGAGGGTTAGTGTAAGAGTTTAGTGTTACAATTAGTGTTGGGGTTCGAGTTAGGGTTAGGGTTACGTTGAGGTTGGGTTTAGGATTAGTTAGGGTTAGGTTTAGGGTTAATGTTTGGGTTAAGCTTAGGTTTATGGTTAGGTTTAGAGTTTAGTGTTAGGATTAGTGTTAAGGTTAGGTTTAGGATTATTTTAGCATAAGGGTTAGCGTTAGGATTAGAGTTTAGAATTAGGGTTAGTGTTAGAGGTTAGAATTACTGTTCGGGTTAATATTAGCGTTAGGTTTAGGGTTAGGGTTAAGTTATGGAATTAGGTTTAATTTCATTCTTTGTGTAAAATTTAGGGTTAGGGTTAGAATTCGGTTTAGGATTAGCTCTACAATTAGTGTTAGGATCTCGGTTCGGTTTAGGATTAGGGTTATGTTTAAAGTTTTTTTTAGATTCGGGGTTAGGGTTAGAGGTAAAATTGGTTTTAGAGTTAAATTAGGGTTAGGGTTAGGTTTGTTTTCAGGTGTTATGGTTAGAGTTATTGTTAGTGTAAAATTTAGTGTTAGGTTTAGGGTTAGTCTGAGCATTAAGATTGATGTTAGGCTTAGGGTTAGGCTTAGGTTTATGTTTAGCGTCATGGTATGGGTTATGGTTTTTGTTATGTTTAGGGTTGGGGTTAGGGTTATGTTAAGTATAGGGTGAGGGTTAGGGTTCGGTTTAGGTTTAGGTTTAGGGTTAGTGTTAGGTTTAGTCTTAGCGTTTTGGTTTGGGTTAGGGTTAAAATTATGTTTAGGGTTAGTTTGGGATATGATGTTAGATTTAGGATAAATGTTGGGGTTCAGCCTATGGTTAGGTTTAGTTTAGGGTTACAGTTAGGGTTAAGTTTAGGTTCAGATTAAGGTTAGGTTTAGGTTTAGGATAATAGTTAAGAGTTAGGGTTAGTGTTAGGGTTATTTTAAGTTAAGTTTACGTTTAGGGTTAGGGATAGGGTTACGGTTAGGGTTAGGTTCAGGGTTACGTTAGGTTAAAGGTTAGGGTTTAGGTTTATGTTTAGGGTTAGAGTTTACTGTTAGACTTAGAGTTAGGTTTAGGTTTAGGTTGGGGTTCAAGTTAGGATTAGGGTTAAGTTTAGGATTAGGCTTTAGGGTTAGTGTTATGTTAGGCTTGTGCTTCGTGTTAGGGTTAGGGTTAATGTTAAATTTAGCGTTATGGTTTGATTTAGGGTTACAGTTATTTTTAAGATTAATTTTAGTTTAAGTAGTTAGAAATAGGATTAGTTTTAGGATTAGGATTAGGTTTAGGATTAATTTAGATTTATGGTAAGGTTAACTTTATTTTTGGGTGAAGATCAGGGTTAGAGTTAGGGTAAGAGTTTAGAGTTAGCATACATTAGGGTTTTTGTTAGGGCTAGGTTTATGTCAAGGTTAGGGTTAGGGTTAGGGTTAGCGTTAGAGTTAGGATTAGGGTTACGTTAAGGTTGGGGTAGAGTTAGGGTTATGATAAGGTTAAGGTTAGGGTTATGGTTAGATTTAGCGTTAGGTTAGGGTAAGGATTAGGTTGAGGAATATTGTTTAGTGTGAAGTTTAGTGTTAAAGGTTAGTTTTAGGTTTTGGATTATGGTTAGGGTTAGTGTTACAATTACCGTTAAGTTTAGGGTTCGGGTTACTTATGGTTAAGATTTGGTTTAGGGTTAGGCTAGGGTTTGGTTTAGGGCTAAGGTTAAGGTTAGATAGGTTTAGGGTTTATGGTTAGGGTCAGATTTAGAGATATATTTAGGGTTACAGTTAGGTTTAAGATTAGCGTTAGGTTTACATTTAGTGTTAGGGTATGGGGTTAGGGTTCGAGTTATTCTTAGTGTAAAATTTATGGTTAGGTTTAGGATTAGTGTTAGATTTGGGGTTAGTGTTAGTATCAGGGTCAGCTTTACGGTTAGAGTTAGGGTTAAGTTTAGTGTTGTGGTTTGGATTATGGTTGCAGTTATGTTTATGGTTATAGTTAGGATATGAGGTTAGAGATAAGTTTAGTGTTATGGTTATGATGGGTTAGAATTAGTTTAAGGTTTCCTTTAGTTTTAAGATTAGATTAGGTTTAAGTTTAGGGTTAGGGTTTAGGTAAGTGTTTAGAGATAAGATTTGTGTTAGGGTTAGGGTTAGGGTTACATTATGGTTATGGTTATGGTTAGGATTTCGGTTACGGTTAGGTTTACAGTTGTTGTTAGTGTTAGGGTTAGCCTTTAGTGTTATGATTAGCGTTAGGGTTAGGGTTACGGTTAGGGTTAGAGTTTCGGGTTAATGTTAGGGTTAAGGATACTCTTATGATTAATTTTATCATTAATTTGAAAGTTAGGGTTAGGGTATGGATTTAGAGTTTGCGTTATTATTCCTGCAAAATTATGTTTAGAGTTATTTTTATCGTTAGGATTAGCCTTAGATTTAGAGATATAATCTGAGTTAGCATTAGTATTAGTGTTACTTTTAAGGTTTTGTTTAAATTTAGAGTTAGGGTTAGGGTTAATGTTACATTTAGAATTAAATTAGGGTTTGGGTTAGGTTTAGGGTCAGGTGTTAAGGTGAGGGTTATTGTTGGTGTAAAAATTAGGTTTCGGGTTAGAGTAAGGGTTATGTTTAGTGTTTATTGTTAGTGTTGGTGTTAGGGTTAGTGTTAGGGTTAGGGTTGTGTTAGGGTTAGGGTTAAGGTTAGTATAGTGTTAGGATTAGCGTTAGGGTTAGGTTTAGCGTTATGGTTTGTTTTAGGGTTACTGTTATGTTTAAGATTAATTTTGGGGTAAGAGTTTAGAGTTAGCATTAGTTTTACAGTTAAAATTAGAGTTAGGATTGGTTTAGGGTTACGATTAGGGTAAACTTTAGTTTACGGTTACGGTCAGGGTTAGGGTTAGTGTAAGAGTTTTGAGTTAGGATATATGTTGAGGTTATTGTTAGGGTTAGGGTTAGGGTTAAGATTAGGGTTAACGTTATGGTCAGGGTTACGTTAACGTTCGGGTAGGGTTCAGGTTAGGGTAGGGTTCCGGTTAGCTTTATGGTTAGGTTTGCTTCAAGTTAAGGTAATGTTAAGGTGAGGAATAGGCTTTAGGGTGAGTTAAAGCGTTAGGGTTTAGTTTTAGGGTTTCGATTAGGGTTAGGGGTAGTGTTAGCCTTAGAGTTAGGGTTAGGGTTAGGGTTAAGGTTAGATTAAGTTTAGGGTTTAAGGTTAGAGTTAGGTTTAGGGTTAGGGTTAGGATCACTTTTAGGGTTAAGATTAGCGTTAAGTTTAGGGTTAGTTTTAGGGTATAGGGTTAAGTTTAGAGTTATTCTTAGTGTAAAATTTATGGTTATGTTTAGGGTTAGGGTTAGGGATAGGGTTAGTGCTAGGGTTAGGGTTATGTTTAAGATTAGGGTTGGAGTTAGTGTTAGGGTTAGAGTTACTTTAGGGTTAAGATTAGTTTTATGTTTAGGATTCGCATTAGGATATGTGGTTATGGACTGGTTTAGTCTTAGTGTAAAATTATGGTTAGGGTTAGAATTAGGTTTAGGATTAGCTTTAATATTAGAGTTAGTATCAGGGTTAGGCCTACTGTTAGTGTTACGTATTAGAGTTGAGTTAGAGTTAGGATTTGGGTTGGGAATACTTTCAGTTTTAGAGTAAATTAGGGTTAGGATTAGTTTTGGGTAAGGGTTTAAAGTTAGGCTTGTTAGTGTAAAATTAGGGTTAGTGTTAGAGTTAGGTTTAGTTTTATGGTTAGGGTTAGGATTAGGGGTAGGGTTATGTTTTAGGGTTAGGGTTAAAGTTAGGATTATGGTTAAGATTAGGGTTAGAGTTTGGGTTCGGGTTACAGTTAGATTTTGCGTTATTGTTATTGTTAGGATTAGGTTTAGGTTTAGGGTTAGTGATAGGGTTAGGTTTGGGTTAGGTTTAGTTTTAGATTTGAATTAGATTTTGCATTAGGTTTAGTTTCAGGGGTTAACTTTAGGGTTATTGTTAGTGAAAAATTGAGGGTTCGGGTTAGCGTTAATGTTAGGTTTAGGATTTAGGGTTAGGGCTGGTGTTAGGTTTATGGTTAGAGTTATGGTAGGGTTACAGTTGGGTTTAGGATAAGGGTTAGCCTATTGTTTGTTATTAGGGTTAGAGTTAGCGTTAGGGTCAGGATTAGCATTTATTTTAGGGTTAGGTTAGGCATGGGTTAGGGTTACGGTCAGGGTTAAGGTTGTCATAATGGTTACGGTTAGGGGCAGGGTTTGGGTTTAGCGTTACGGATACCATTAGGATTAGGGTTAGGGTTATCATTATTTTAAGGTTAGGTTTAGGGTTAGGTTTCGGCTCAGGGATTAAGTTTACGGTCATTGTTAATGTAAAATTTACGGTTAGGGTTAGGGTTAGGGTTCGTGTTAGGGTATTAGGTTAGAGTTAGGATTAGTGTTAGTGTTTGTGTTAGGTTTAGAGTTAAGTTAAGGTTAGGGTTAGGGTTGGGGTTAGGTTTAGGGTTAGGGTTAGGGTTATAGTTTAGGATTGGGTTTGGGGTTAGGTTTAGGATTAGTGTTAAAGTTAGGATTACCATTAGCTTTAAGCTTAGGTTAGTGTAAGGGTTAGGGTTAGGTAAGAGTTAGGGTTAGGATTACGGATAGGGTTAGGGTTAGTGTTCGGGTTAGGGTTAGGGTTACTGTTAGGGTTAAGGTTAGGTTTAGGGTTGGAGTAATAGATTACAGTTGGGATTAGTGTTAGGGTTAGGGTTATGTTTAGGATTACGTTCAGGTTATGGTTAGGGTTAGGGTTGGTATTAGGTTTAGGGTTAGGGTTAGGTTTAGGGATTAGGGTTTGGGTTAATGTTAGGGTTAGCATTAGTGTTAGGGTTAGGATTATTGTTACGGTCAATGTTACGTTTAGGTTAGGCTAAGAGTTTAGAGTTACGATTATTGTTCAAATTAGTGTTAGATTTAGGGTTATGTTAGGGTAAGTGTTTGGTTTAACGTTATTGGTTAGGATTAGCGTTAGCTTAGGGTTAGGTTATGGTAAGGGTTAGAGTTAGGGTAAGAGTTAGGGTTAGGATTAGCGTGAGGGTTAATGTTTGGGTTAGGGTTACTGTTAGGGTTAAGTTTAGGTTTAGGATTATGGGAAGAGTTTATAGTTAGGATTAGTGTTAGGATTAAGGTTAAAGTTTGGATTACGTTAAGGTTAAGATTAGGGTTAGAGTTAGAGTTCAGGTTAGGTTTAGGGGTGAAGTTAGGGTTAGTATTAGTTTTAGGTTACGGTTAGGGTTATGGTTAGGGATAGGGTTTAGAGTTAGGATTAGTGTTCGGGTTAGGGTACCATTACGTTAAGGTTAGATTTACCTTTATGGTTAGGGTTAGAGTTAGTTTTAGAATTAAAATAGGGTTTGGGTTAAGTTTAGGGTCAGGAGTTAAGGTGAGGGTTATTGTTTTTGTAAAAATTAGGTTTTGGGTTAGAGTAAGGGTTAGGTTTAGTGTTTAAGGTTAGGGTTGGTGTTAGGCTTCGGATTAGGCTTAGGGTTATGGTGAGGTTTATGGTTAGGGTTAGGATTTGGGTTAGCATTAGTGTCAGGTTTAGGGTTACATTAAAGATCGGGTAGGGTTAGGGTTAGGGTAGTGTTAGGGTAAGCTTTATGATTAGGTTTGGTTCAAGTTAGGTTTAAAGTTAGAGTTAGGGTAAGTGGTTAGATTTAGGATTACTGTAAGGATTTGTGTTAGGTTTGAGCTTACCTTAAGTTTAAGGTTAGGGTTAGGGTCAAACAAGGTTATGTTTAGGGTTGCTGTTAGGGTTAAGCTTTGGTTTAGAGTTAGGGTAAGTGCTTAGAGTTAAGATTAGTGTTAGGGTTATTGTTAGGGTTAGGATTAGTGTTTTGTTAAGGTTAGGGTTAGAGTTAGGGTTAGGGTTATGTTTAGGTTTCGGTTAGGGTATGGGTTAGGTTTATGGTTAGCGTTTATGGTCAGGTTTAGTGTTAGAGTTAAGTTTACGGTTAGCATTAGGTTTATGTTAGGGTTCTCGTTGGTTTGGTTAGGGTTAGCGTTAGGTTTAAGGTTAGGGTTAGGATAAGAGGTTCGAGTTAGGATTAGTGTTAGGATTTGGGCTAGGTTTAGGGTTAAATTAGTGTTAGGATTAGGGTTAGTGTTAGGCTTAGTGTTAGCATTACATTTAGGGTTAGATTTAGAGTAACAGCTTAGTGTTAGGTAGTTTAGGGTTAGGGATAGGTTTACACGTAGGGTTTAGGTTTAGGGTTAGGGTTATTGTTAAGGTTAATGTTAGGGTTAAGTTTAGCATTAGGTTTAGTGTTAGGGTTAGGGTATGGGTTTAGAGTTCGGGTTATTCTTATTGTAAATTTAGGGTTAGGGTTATAATTAGTGTTAGGATTGGCTTTAGATTTAGGATTGGATTCTGTGTTAGTTTTAGTGTTACGTTTATATTTAAGTTTTGGGTTAGATTTAGAGTTAAGTTTACGGTTAGAGTTAGTTTTAGAGTTAAATTAGGATTTGGAATACGTGTAAGTTCAGGGGTTAAGTTTAGGGTTGTTATTACAGTAAAAATTAGGGTTCGGGTTAGAGTAAGGATTAAGTTTAGGATTTTGTGTTAGGGTTGGTATTAGGCTTAGGGATAGGGTTAAGATAAGAGCTTAGAGTTAGGATTAGTGTTAGTTTTAGGGTTAGGTTTAGGATTATGTTAAATTTAGGGTTAGGATTAGGGTTAGAGTTAGATTTAGGGTTAGAGTTTAAGGTTAGGTTTATGGTTAGTGATAAGGTTAGGGTTATGGTTATTCTTACAGTAAAGTTTAGTTTTAGGTTTAGGGTAAGAGCTTAGAGTTTTGAGTAGTGTTAGGGTTAGGGTTAGTGTTAGGAATATGTTAAGGTTAGGATTAGGATTAATGTTAGGTTTAGGTTAGTGTAAGGGTTAGAGTTAGGGTTACAGTTTATTGTTAGAATTAGGGTTAGCGTTTACTGTTAGGGTTATGGTTATTGTTAGGTTTAGAGTTAGGGTTGTTCTTAGTGTAAAATTTAGGTTTAGGTTTAGAATTCGTGTTAGGATTATCTTTACATTTAGGGTTATGATCTCGTTACGGTTGATGTTATGGTTACATTTAAATGTTGTATTAGATATAGGTTTAGTGTTAGGAATAGAGTTATTTAAATTTAAATTAGGGTTAGGGTTACTTTTGGGGTAAGGTGTTAAGGTTAGGGTTATTGTCATTGTAAAATTAAGATTTAGAGTTAGGGTTATGGTTAGGGTAAGACGTTAGAGTTAGGATTAGTAATAAGGATAGGGTTAAGATTAGGGTTAGGTTAAGGTTAGAGTTAGAGTTTGGGATTGGATTACTGTTAGGATTTAGGTTAGGTTTAAGATTAGTGTAAGAACTTAGTGTTAAGATTAGTGTTAGATTTAGGGTTAGGGTTAGGGTTAGGTTTACATTAAGGTTAAGATTAGGATTACGATTAGTGTGTGGGTTAAGGTTAGGGTTAGCTTTAAGTTAAGGTTAGTCTTAGTGTTTAGGGATAGTGTTATTTTTAGGGTTAGCGTTAGGGTTGCTGTTAGGGTTAAGGTTAGTATAAGTTTAGGATTAAGGTTAGGGCATGTGTTAGAGTTCAGGTTATTCTTAGTGTAAATTTAGGCTTAGGTTTAGAATAAGGGTTAGAATTAGCTTTACATTTAGGTTTAGGGTTATAGTTGGTTTTAGAGGTAAATTAGGATTAGGGTTAGGGTTAAGGTTAGGGTTAGGGTTTAGAATTTAGGATTAGGGTTATGGTTGTGGCTAGGGTTAGTGTTACTGTTAGAGTTAAGGTTAAGTTTGGGGTTACGGTAATCGTTTAGATTTAGGATGAGTGTTAGGATTAGGGTTAGAGTTAGGGTTACGTTAAGGTTAGGTTTATGGTTATGGTTAGGGTTAGGGTTACAGTTAGGCTTAATGTTAGGATAACCGTTAGTGCTTAAGTTAGTTTACGGTTAAGCTTAGGTTTAGGGTTCGTGTAAGAGTTTAGAGTTAGGATAAGTTTTAGGGTTAGTATGAGGATAAGGGTTATGTTCAGATTACGGTTAGGTTTACAGTTACGTAAGGTTATGGTTAGAAATAGGGTTCGGGTTACTGTTAGGGTTAAGGTTCCGATTAGGGTTAGGGTTTGAGTTAGAGTTATTGTTAGTGTTAAGGTTAGGTTTAGTGTTATGTTAAAAGTTTAGATTTAGGATAGAGGTAGGTTTAGGGTTTAGGGTTAGGGTTACGTTAAGCTTAGGTTTAGGTTTAGTGTTAGGGTTAGGGTTAAGTTTAGAGTTATGTTAAGGTTAGGTTTAGGTTTAGTGTTAGGGTTAGGGTTAGGTTTAGGGTTTAGGGTTAGGGTTAGGAGTAGAGTTAGTGGTACTGTTAGGGTAACGTTAGGTTTAGGGTTGCGGTAAGAGTTTAGAATTAGTATTAATGTTAGAGTTAGAGTTAGTGTTAGGGTTATGATAAGGTTAGGGCTAGCTTTAGGGTTAAGTCCAAGTTTACGACTATGTTTAGAGTTTAGTGTTTCGGTTGTGTTAGGCTTAGGGTTAGCTTTAGAGTTAGGTTTAGGGCTAGCATTATGTTTTGTTTTAGTTTTTTATAGTGATGTTTTGGGTTAGGGTTAGGGTAAGAGGCTAAAGATAGGATTAATGTTAGGGTTAGGATTATGGTTACGTTTAGTTAGTGCTACGGTTAGGGTTAAGTTTAGATTATGGTTAAGGTTAGGGTAAGGGTCAGGGTTATGGTTAGGGTTTTTGGTTCTGGTCAGGGTTTGCGTTTACTGTTAGAGATCGGGTTAGGTTTAGGGTTTCGTTAAGTTTAGGGTTAGTTTTAGGGTTAAAGTAGGGTTAGAGTTAGTGTTAGGGTTACGTTAAAATTAGGGTTAGGGTTAGGTTTCAGGTTAGGGTTAATGTTAGTGTTAATATTAAGTGTAGGGTTAGATTTTGGTTAGGGTTAGCTCTACTGTTAGGTTTAGGTTAAGTCTTTAGAGATAGGATCAGTGTTAGGTTTAGGGTTAGCGTTAGAGTTATGATAAGGTTTAGTGTTAAGGTTAGGGTTTGTGTTAGGCTTTGGTTTAGCATTATTGTTTAGGGTATTTTTACAGTTATGTTTAGAGTTAGGATTAGGATATG
>NW_006434929.1:0-251 GCF_000325575.1 Pteropus alecto | reverse complement strand
GGTAGGTACCGAGTGAAGCTGCTGCGGACGTCCGTTTGTGCCTTGCGGTGGGCACACAACTTTCAGATCAGCTGGACAGGTAGCAACGAGTACGGTTATTGCGTCATGTGGGAAGAGCATTTTTCAGTTTAGTGAGAACCCGCCAAACCGACTTCCAAAGAGGCTGGGCCATCGGCATCCCCGCCGGGAGGCTGTGAGTTCCCTCGGCTCGGCGTCCTAACAGGTGTGGAGCAGGACTGACTCATGGCCGT
>NW_006434928.1:0-719 GCF_000325575.1 Pteropus alecto | reverse complement strand
CTTTTCTAGCAGCCAAAATAACTGTTCCCTTCTGTTATGCAAATGAATACTATGGATGTAGAAATATCAGAATAATTAACGATATCCTAAGAAACTCCAAAGCCCATTAAAGTCTAATAATGTCAACTTTACCTTCTCAATTAGACCCCATTTGAACATTTAACAACACTAAAGGCTCACTTGTTAAAAAAATGTAGTGTAAGTATTTTAGAATGTTAGGGAGAAAATACTCAAACCTCACATTTTCACCAATGTCAGTATTTCAAACCGTGCTTACAAGAGGCAAAAAGAATAGAGCTTTTGTTTCTTAAGCTACTTTAAGTTAGCTTTTCTGTTTTTATAAACTACAAAGAAACCTTCACTTTAAAGCCCTTAAAGATAATATATACAATGTATGATAAATATAAATGAGGGAAATATCAGCTATATTGACCTATTTATAAGGCTATTCAAGATTTGTGCAAAAAAGAAAGAGGAAAATAGTTTAAATAAGAAATCTTAGCATTTGATATTTTCATAAGAATATCAAATAAGGTACCACAATACAATGTTAATAATGCCTAATTTCAATATGTCCTTTAGTATTTGTATAATTAAGTAAAATTTTATATAATTCAGAAATATTCTAATCAGCAAAATACAACTTTGCATAGAGACAACAATTTAATAATGGTATGTAGAGATATACAACATAGTTTGAATTATAAAGACCTTTATAA
>NW_006434927.1:0-17237 GCF_000325575.1 Pteropus alecto | reverse complement strand
TCTCTCCACAGGCATCGAGGCCCTTGGCCAAGATTTGGCCTCAAGGAATAGGGATACCATGAGCCTCTCATGGTTTGAGAGTTTGCTAGGCTCTCACCCGTTGGCAAGAGGACTCCCTAGTTCTGAGGTGGATTCTGCCCTAACGTGGGAAGGCAAGCAGCACATTTAGTTTCCACTGAATGTTCTTGGGCTGTGGTGTGGGCAGCAGTCCATTTGGGCAAATTTCTTTGATTCCGTTCTTGGATATTTTGAAATTTAGATCCTTGATGTAAGCATGGACAGAATCCAAATTTATATTGGTTTCATGCCCACGATGTCATGATCTGATAGTTACACACCTCCTAATGTGTGCTCCACAAAGTGTCCAGCTATCGTCTGCCACCCAGAAAACTCTCACAATAGGGCTGAGAGGATAGCACTCACTTTTTACACCATTCCTTCAGAACATGTCCAGCCCCATGTTAACAGCTCTCTGTGGGAAAAAAAATGTATAATATATGAAACACTCACGCTCACCTGGACTCTGATACACGCAAAGGACGCTTCAGGCTCACATGTTGATTTGTACGCACACGTTAGCAAAGACACCAAATGCCCACCTCATTAAACACCTGAAAATGTACCCGGATATCCAAGAACTTTTCACACACATGGCGATATTCAGCATTTCCACCTACCTGGATATCTCATGGCCACATCTCTCTCTCTCTCACATACACACAAACAAACAAACACACAGACTGGGACTTGACACAGCCCACACAGCCTACTTGAACTCTGTTCCCCTAAGATCCCAGGATGTAGCACAGCTCCACAACTCCTAAAGCAGGAAGGGCCAATGAGGCTAGCCTTTGCTGTCTCTGTGTAACCCAGAAACAGAAAGACACCCAAAATCACAACAACATCCCAGCCAGGCTCTTGAGGACACCTAGTTTTTCACATCAGGGACACTGCAGCCCTCTGGCATGCCTTGCTAAAGGACGAAAGGGAGTGTGCCTGTCAGCACAGCTGGGGCAAGAATGTATGGCCTAGCTTTTTGAATGACTAGCCAGACTGAGTGAGACATCACCAAACTCCATGTCCCCAGAATCTTGTCCCTAGCTGCCCCACCCTGGCTGGGCATTGGGCCTGAGGCAGGCCTGTTTTCAGAAGCTGGGTGCTTTCTTGGATCTCACCGCCCTTTGTAGGGGGCAAGAGTATCCAGGGTGAGAATGGGAGATAGGGAAAACTGGCTGGAAATGACCTGCAAAACAGGTGGGGTAAGGAACACAGCCATGGTTGTGAGGGAGATGAAGATGGGAGAATGAGTGAGCAGAAATGTCTAATTGCCTGTGAGAGTTAAAGAAACCTGAAGGAAAAGGACATGGCCTGCTGGAATATTCCCATGGTTTGGAATGGGATGGGGCATGAAGGTGGAAGCTGAGATAAAAAGCCAATGAAATGAAGGAGTCAGAGAAAAGAACAGGGCTTGAGGGTAATGGCTAGACACAGCAAAAGCCTCGGGGAGGGCAGAGCCCACTGCCTGGCCAGCATCAAGTGCATGCAAAACAGCTGTGAATTATTGAATGCTAATCCTCTCTCCTAGGAGTGTTAATTGGGCAACTCACTTGAGCTAGTCCAGGGGCTCAGAGAGGCTCAACTGAGGTCGACTGGCCCATTCCCAGCCGCAGCTCCCCTCTGGGCTTTTGCCTGCCCTGGGCCTGGTCGCTTCAAGACTGCATAAGAGCCAAGAGAAGACAGGGCCAGGGAGAAAGAGAAACTTCTAGAAGGGAAGTTGGCCAGCTGGTAGAGTCATTCCTGGTTCTCTGTTGTCAGCCCAGACCTTGGAGCGAAAGCGGGAATGTTAATAGAACTGACAGTCAGGGTAGGGAGGGAACGGGAACCCAAATGGCCAGCTGCCCCACCATAAACCTATTGCCAGGAACTGATTGTCCAGGAGGAGGCAGGGCAGTGATTCCCAGACCCTCCAGTGCTGGGAAATTTGCAGGCCTGGCCCTCAGCATGAAAGCACACCCGAGAAGTTGTAGCCCTGGGCCTTCCCTGAGAATTGGTTCCTTCATCTTTGCTTGCATTGATGGCTACGTATGCCATTGATAACCACTGCAATGGAGCCATGAGCAGAGGGCTGAATTCAATAGCCAAGGTTGCCTTTGTGTGTCCTAAACTTCATGTGAGTTTTCTGTATTCCTGCCTACAACTGACACTCCATCAATACCCTGGGAATTTCGGTGCTGTGCATTCCTGGGTCTCCAGCCTCTGCCACTCACCAGCTGAACACCTTACATGAACATGCCGTGCTCCTGGCCCTTTTGACCGGACCCACAGCCCACCAAGGAAAGGGAAAGGTGTCATGGAAAAAAAACAGGGCCTTTCTCGTTTCACTCCCTTGTGGACCTGGGACAGAGGGCAAGACATGAAGGAGCAAAACAAACAAGAGCGAATTCCTCAGCTCAGAAAACTGATCGTGGATGACCAGAGCCACAGGGCGGCCAGAGGACAATGACATGTGTAAAGAGGGTAGCGCCAGGGTGACAGTCAACCACCAGGCAGCTGGTGCTGAGAACACAACTGACTCAACAGCTATTGGCTAATGAGCTAGCACATCTGACATTTTCCCGAGGTTCCAACGCCCTGTAATTTGGCTTGATAGCTTTTGCTACAAATGATAGACCACAGCAGGGTTTGGGAGGCCATGCCGAGTTGGGCTCTTTGGTGATGACAGAACTGCGGACAATCTAGATCACTATGTGGACTTGATGGGATGGTTTTCGGTGAGTCACGGAGATGGTAGTCAAGGACATTGGTGTAAGGTGAGAGGAAGTTGAAAATGACTGGCAGACTGGGTGCATGACCGTTTCATGGGAGCATGCGCAACACGTGAATCCCCTGATTGGAATAAGAGATGAACTCAAAAGGGACCGGTTTGACTCCCAGTGAGAAGGCGGCTTCCCAAAGGCCAGAGTTGTTACAGCCTCATGCTTTCTGGATCGAGGAGCCTGCAATGGAGACATGAAAAGAAAGCTGTGATGCTGACTTGATGCTCTTTTTCTCAATAGTTGACCAAAGAAGGGAGCGTTGTGAAGAAATGAACATTCTCGTCACTGACAAAGAGTACTGTGGAGGCACCCATCTCCTGGGAGTCGGGTGAAAATATGGCTTACGGGAACAAGGCAGTTGCCAACAGTAGGATAGTCCTGCCCTCTCAAATTATTTGCCTCTCTGCAACTCTGCTCTGATTCCTCCCTGAAACAATTCCGAGTTTATAAGGAACAACCCAGGACTCTGATTCTGCGAGGCAAAGCCTTGTAAGTGCTTTAAGGGCAAATGCTAGTCAAAGACTCAATGAGAATCGGGGTGAGGGTGAAAGGGGCCTAGGGGATCGATTATATGATGGTGGCTGATACAGAGTCTTCCTGCCCACAGCTGACTCATTGAGAATGCTCAAATGTCAAGCCCAGACACTAGAAATGTGGGGCAACTCAGACAACCGTGTCACCACAATCACCAGGGCTGCAATGGTTCTAAAACTGGAGGGTCTGGGAGTCACTGTCCTGCCCCTTCCTGGACAATCATCTCCTGGCAATATATCGGGGTAACTGTGGCATAACCGTTCATTTGGGTTCTCATTTCCTCCCTTCCCTGACTGCCCGGTTCAACGATATTCATGCTTTTGCTCCAAGTCTCTGGGCTGACATATAGGAGATCAGAAGCCACTGTTTCAGCCAAGTACCTTCCTCTCTGGAGGTATTTCTTTCTCCCTGGCCCTGTCTTCGCTCGGCTCTTCTGCAATCTCGAAGCATCCAGGCTCAGAGCTGACAAAAGCCTAGAGAGGAGCTGTGGCAGGGTTGGGGTCAGTTGTTATCAATTGAGTCTCTCTGGTCTTCTGGAATGTCTCAGAGGAGTTGCTCAATTAATGGTCCTAGGAGGGAGGATTAGCTCTCAATAAATCACAGCTGTTGTTGCTGCACTTGATGTCGGCCAGGCCTTGGGCTCTCCCCTCCCCTAGCCTTTTACTCTGTCTAACCATCACACTCAAGCCCTGTTCTTTTCCCTGACTTCCTCATTCTATTGGCCTTCTATCTCAGCTTCCACCTTCATGCCCCATCCCATTCCAAACCATGGGAATTTTACAGAAGGCCATGTCCCTATTACCCTTCAGGTTTCTTTAACTGTCGCAGGCAATTCTGAAGTTTTTGGCTCACCCATTCTCCCGTCTTCATCACCCCGACAACCACGCCTACATTCCTCACCCCACCTGTTTCACAGCCCACTTACAGCCAGTTTTCCCTATCCTTCTTTCTCACCCAGGACACTCTTGCCCTCTACAAAGGGCGGTGAGACCCAAGAAAGCACCCATCTTCTGGAAACAGGCCTGCCTCAGGCCCACTGCCCAGCCAGGATGGGGCAGCCAGGGGCAAAATTCTGGGGACATGGAGTTTGGTGATGTCTGGCTGGTGGTTCAAAAAGCAAGACCACACTTTCTTGCCCCAGCCGTGCTGAGAGGCATACTCCCTGTCATCCTTTAGTAAGGCATGCCAGAGGGTTGAGGAGAGTACGGAAGGCCCAGGCCTGCAGCGTCCCTGAAGTGAAAAACTAGGTGTCCTGAGGAGCTTAGCTTGGATGCTGGAGTAACTTTGGGTGTATTTCTGTCTCCAGGTTACACAGGGACAGCGAAGTCTAGCCTCATTGGCCCTTCCTGCTGGGGGAGTTGTGGAGCTGTGCTACATCCTGGGATGTTAGGGAAACAGAGTTCAAATAAGCTGTGTGGGCTGTGAATTGAGTTCAAGTATTATCCCCTCTCCCATATAATTAAGCATTAATTTCAAATTATTACCATTCAGGCAATTAAGAACTTTCTCTGTATCTACATTCAATCTCATATCTTAATTTAAACCATTTTCCTCATTTCGATTTTCACTGGAAGTAGAGGAAAAGAGGGTAATCTTATTCAACAAAATTCTGTTCTTCAAATCAAGTCATATCATGTAAAGAATGAAATATATCATAGAGATCATTTAGTCAACATAATAATTTAAAACTTGACTTTTTTAATATTCTTACCTCAATGTGGACTTGTCTCTTTTAAAAAACTGAAGGTTGAGAGGTATTACCCTTCATGTTTGGATAGCTGTGAAAGTTGGAAGGTCAGTTCCTATGCTGACATTATTATGACTATATTTACTCACTTATGTTATATTCTATGCACTGTCCTCTGAGTCTTCATCAATTTTAGCATTTGATTCCTCTTTTAAGTCGTATGATTATGTAAAGGAGGAGAAATTATCGTCCCTGGACCCTTCTGAGTTCTTAGCTGAGACTCTATAATAAAAAACAGATTAACAAGACGAAACAAACACAAATTTATTAATATGTATTCTTTAGGTATCCATGGGATATACCTAAGAAAAATGAGCAACTCAAAGAGGTGGCTTTAGAATTCACAATTAAATATTATTTTAATAGGGAAAGTGAAGGGGGCTGTATAAGACTCTTAGGAGAATGAATGGCTGTTTAGATAGATACATGTGTTCTTGGAAGAGTAGATGGAAGATCTGATAGTTTGTGACAGAGTTTGTCTGGGTGTCGTGTCCTGGGTCATGTCCACTTCTAATCTCTTTTCCAGTGATAAGAATCAATCTGTGCTAGTTGATGAAGCTCTTAGGGAGAGAGGATCTATGACAATTTGGGGGATCTGTCTTTAGGTAGATAAGGAGAGTTCATAGAAAATCTCTCCCCGAGTTTGCTGTTTTTAAATTGCCAACTGCTCAAAGTAATCCATGTACTAAAGTGGAATATTTTGGGTTGGCATGACCTAAACTTCTACTGTTGTAATTTAGGGTGGCATATTCTACTACCCTTCAATTGAAATTGAGCTAAACTCTTTTACACAGATGTGACAAATAATGCTTTCCTTTGTATTGTTAGAAGGTATCTTGACAAGGATTGGCCTTAATGGAAAAGAGAACTCTGTATACCTTGTGGTGTCTGCCACTGATGTGGAAGAAAAGAGTGCTAGCAACCATGTAGCTGCTGAGCTGATGGAAATATTAACTGGAGTATCTCATACTAGTTTAAAATATCCTATAACATATGGCACTCGTCTACATTATAATCATATTTTAAAAAATGATATAGTAAAACCCTCAAGGTTTTCTTATTCATTTTTGTCTCCACATAAACTAATATGTATTAAATTTATTGAATTTATCTTCATTATTATATATTAATATATAGTAATACCTATATCAATATATATTAACATTCTATATTAATATATTTTCAATGTCTTCATCTTTATTTTCTCGAGAACTCTTTTTGTAAGTGTTTATGAATACTTTGAATTAATTTATATATTCAAAATACTAATACTACTTTTTAACTTTAATCTCCTAATATTCTGTGTTAGTAGGTCTGTGCTCTACCAATTAGAAATTAACATGAGATTTAACAAGCAAATATTTTGTTAGATGATATTTCTGTGTGAGAGAAATGATTAAGAAGCAGGGTCAAGCTTCAAAGCACGTGCCTCCTGACCCCAATTGAAAAAGAGGGCAAGTACAATCCTAGCCTGCTGTGTCTTTATGTGACTACTGTGTCCTTTAAGTGAGTTCTGCATGATGGTCAGTGAGTCTTCAATTCATAGTGAGATGATAGATAAATCATGTTTCTCCCAGGAAGGGACTTCCCTTAGCATCTCTGCATTTCTCATTCATTATCTGTAAGTAGCACTTTGGAATCATGAGCTTTATAGAAACTCAGCGATAGGCTTCCGAGGACAGCAACAGGGACCTTGGTCAATGTACTTGATATAGTTGGAGATCTGTGAGGCACAGTCTCATTGTTCCCATATGATCATACCTAATGATAGGTTTTCATCAGGTATGATCATATGGAAAATTATTCTCTTAGATCTTTTGGAAAATAATTGTACTGTCATAATCAGAAAATATATTTTGTATATGTTTTGTATATCCAAACAGAAATATCAAAATTCTAATAGTAATTTA
Source organism: Pteropus alecto (assembly GCF_000325575.1). Classification (NCBI taxonomy): domain Eukaryota; kingdom Metazoa; phylum Chordata; class Mammalia; order Chiroptera; family Pteropodidae; genus Pteropus; species Pteropus alecto. The sequence goes on along the minus strand of NW_006434927.1, from coordinate 10,230 downwards.
AACATATAATATTACTTTAGAATAAAAGACTCCTGCAAGACGAGTTGGCATTTGGAAGACTGACATTCGCCCTCCATCTCACGATGAAGGACTAAGATTCATACACACTGAGATTCACTTGCCATCTGTTTTAGAGGTGAATATCATGGGAGGTCAGTACATCTAAAATAGATCATAGTCTAAATGTGAATATTGATTTTGAATGGGAAATGCAGCATCTCACACAGTTTACCAAGAATTTTATTAAAGACAGTTGTTTACAACTTCTCCAAACATACGTTTAATATTTCTTTAAGATGGAAATGTATCAACATTAATCATTGAACTATTAAACTTTGCATGGTTTAATGCCACACTTTTGTTCATTCTGAAGGATTCATATATTTTAATATGCATTTTCTATAAAAAGAAATTCAAAATTGTTATTTTTATATGTAGAAAAGAGGCAAATGTACTGAACATATTTTTATTAACATCTCGAAAAAGATATTTTGCTAATGTTTAGAAGAAATATTGTGTCATTTTCAATTTCTAACATTATTCAAACATAGTACATCAAATCCAAAATAAGAATACTATACGTAAAGTATCTTAACATTTTTTAAAAATTCAAATCCCGTGAGTGAAAAAAAGTTATCTTATCAGTTGCCCATTAAAGTAAAAAATTCACCCTTTGCTTATTAATGTTAATTGATCTGTAACAAACAAAAGCAAAACATTTATATAGTTTATAATTAAAAATATGTTATGTAAATCACTTTCTATTGAAGAGTGAAAATAGAGTTGATTTTATAAAGAACTATAAAAAAATAACAGTCCACACCCTGATGTGCAAACACAGAGAAAAAGCATAATTAACAATCTAGAAATTCATGTTTCCAAACTATGAAAAATGAAAATACTTTTCTAAGAAGGGCTAAGTAAATGGCAAAAGAGTAGTTCTAGTTAACATCTCATTATTCAAGAGATTTATAATTAACCTATACACTGAGGAACATTGCTATCATTCTTATACAAATCACACAAGGTTGGACTTAGGGATTTTTACTGAGTAAGTACAATATTTCGGGGAGAACTATTGTTCTTGCTTTTAAAGAATAAAAAAAAACTGTCTGTAAACTATTACTATAATATAAACTAACTATATGCAGAGTGCATCACTGCTGCTAAGATTGTTTTCTATTTTAATTTAGATTTATTGTCCAATGTGAGAGATGACTTTACCTGAAGATAAACTTTTCTGTGTTTTTTGGGCATTTCTAAAATCTTGCTATGGAGATAGGAAACCTTGTCTTTTTAGCTATTAAAAGAGTGATGTTTTACAAATGATAGTGCTAGGTCTGGCCTCATGAACCTACTAAATCAGAATCTGTAAGGATGATCCAAAATATCTGAAAATTTTAATAAGTTCTTCAGGTAATTCTTATGGTTTTATAATTTGAGAGCCAATGATTAAGAGAAAGTAGAGAAACTCTATTCAGAACAATGATTGAAACAAACAAACATATGGACATCTTGAATTACAGATGTGGTTTACTGGTCTTGAGGAATTGTGTATATCCCCAGGGCTTCCATTTTCCTGTCCTCAAAATGAGGAACTTTTTAAAAAAGAATTTAATTGAGAGAATTTAATTGAGAGAGATTTATTGTAGTATATATTTTCAAATAATAATAATCAATTGAAATGTTAAACGAATATCTATGAATAAATTTATATATTTGTGATAAAATTATGTGGTAGTATTTTGCATATAAATTCTGCAGCAGTTAAATATCCTGGGTTGTCCATTATATGCAAAGATTTACTTCTATATAAATGATTTGGAGACATTTTGATCAATTTTCTTCTTCCTAAAATGCAGCTGTTTGTAGTAAATCCTGACAATGTTTTATGATTCAGCAACAAAAGTATCAAGCCTCAAATGGTATGGGGGAAGCTAAAGTATATATTGTTAAGAAAGGAAGCCAGTCCAAAAACAGTACCTCTTTACTATATGATTCAAACTATTTGCCTTCTGGAAAAGGCAAAAGTATACAGACAGGTAAATGATCAGTGGTGGTGGATTCAGGGGATGTGAACGATGAATAGATGAACAGGAGGTTTATTTTGGTCACTAAAACTGCCTGCCCTGTATGATACAGTAATGGTGGACATATGATGATATACATGCATGTAAACTCAGTAGCACTTAGAAAACAAAGAATGAAGCCTCATGTAAAATGTGGGCTTTAGTTAATAATGTATCAATATTGGTTCATCAATTGTACCAAGTGGACCATATTAATGCAAGACATGAATAATAGGGGAAACTGGAGGTGGGTGATGCACATGGAACTGCGTACTGTGCTCAATTTATCTTGAAACCTAAAAGTACTCTAAAATACAAAGTTTATTAATCTTCAAAAATATGCAGCTGTTTTCCATGTGAAATTTAGGTGTGATAAAGACAGTGCAAACAGTAAGATAATGAAGTAATAACATTTAAATTTGATATCATTAAAATGGAGGGTTTTAATTGAATTATTATCTAGTCTCTATTCAAGTATTAATTTAGGAAATGATAAATTTCAGTCAAAATTTGCGGGATTTGTTTAAAATGGCCAATAATGCCCTTAGTGTTGCTCTTGAAGGAAAAATAGGAGCTAGTGCCGCCATCAGGAATATGTCAGGAACAGGGTATGAAACCCAACTTATATAAGCTTTGTGAAAGAGCTTCTGGTGAAGAACTTTCTGGAGGACATTGTTAAAATGTGAAATCATCTGTCTCTCCAATGTTCTATGTTCATATTTGTTAAAGACATAACATTTTCCTCAAGCATGCTCTTAGCAGTCCTTTTCTGGACACTGGGAATCCAGTTGATCTCTTGAATCTTAAGCTTCATCACTATAGCTGTAGAGTTGTACTACCTGCCTCTTTTTTTGTAAAAGTTTAATCTAAATTCTATCAGCAATAAATCTAGCTTTAAAAAATAGAATTCTTGAGTTTCAGACACTCAGCAGCTACCTGCTTTAAAATAGCTATTAAAAAGTTAATTGAAAGAGGGTTAATGATGCACTGTTTATTATCAAATGATGAATTACAAATATATAAATGAACAGCAAGAGAAAGATATGTTTTTTAGGGCCTTTTGAGAAATCCTGTATTGGGGAATAATTCTAGGCTTCTGAGATAATCAGTAGATTTGGATTATACCCAACAGAAAGAAAAGAGGAAATGGTACGGTAAATCATATTATATCAAACTTGTAATGGTAGAACTGGGAAATATCGTTCAGATAATTTACTCTAAGTCTTACAAACTATCAGTCAGCTCATAGATCAAGCCCATAAATCAAGCCAAGTCAGATGATGCTTTAAAAAGAAAACTTCCTTTGCTTGCTAAATGTAAAAGGTTATGGAATTCACATAAAATTTTGAATTTACTTTCTCTTTAAGATCTCGCTAAACATGCATTATTGCATAGTAGTTACACTTATTAAAAAGAACTTGCAGTGTCCAATTGTTTACTTCCACCACTTTGCCTATGAATTTATGTTAAGTTCATTCTATTCAATTTTGTTATCTTTCTGTCCTCTCTGCTTTTGATTTTATGAATCTTGATTTCTTTTTGCTTCATTTGTATTTAAATTATATATTTCTCTTCAGGGAATATGTAATTTGCCACAATCATGTAACTGGCACTTTCCAGGGCATAAAACAAAATAAAATGGTTCCTGCCTGGCAACAAAAAGAACAGAATTAAAATTTTGTTATCTAATGCTCATTACCATAGAGGCTCATGTAATTTTAACCTGGAGATATTGCATTTTTTATGGTACGTTTTGATTCTGGTAGAAAGAAGTGTGTTGGAAAAATTAAGTAAGGTTAATGAAGAGATATTTTGTCTAGAAGAAAATCTACTTACACATTTACTAACAAGTAGTGTTTGAAATACTTTTAGCGGTATGAATCCGATGTAAATTCTTCCTTAAATTAGGCCAGTTAATTTTTTCGGTATTAATCATTTCTATCCAGATTGTAGAAAAATACACAGGAAATATTACCTTTAAAGTTTGAAATAAAAGATGGCATTTTTCTATGTTAAAGCAGAAAGTTCATTAGCTGGAGACTTACATTTCTGTACTTTATAAGGATCAGGAAACTAATTATGGAAAGCACAAAATTTAGCCCTTTTCACACATTGTAACAAGACAGACAAACAAACAATTTAAGCAACGTCTATTTCTACAAAAAAAATTAGTTTATGAAAATTATTCCAGAATATAACTAACATGTTTTCTTGTATCAAACTTAAGTTGTATGTAATTTGATCTGTCGCAAGTTAGCAATTCAGTAAAACCATGTGTTAGCGATCTATTGCAGCATAACAATATTGACACAAACTTAATAAGTTAAAAAACACATATATTATCTTGACATTTCTGTGGGTTAGGAGTTAGTCACCTGTGGTTTCTGTTTCATAGTCTCATACAGTATGTGCAAAAGATATAGAGAAAAAGCAAACGGACTGTTCCTTTGCCCTTACACAGTTAACATTCTAGTAAACTAGACCAAAAAAAGAAAAAAAAAAGTAAATAAGGCTTTTATTTATACAAACATGTAGGAATTTAATTATGAATGTTCAGGTCATGTTAATGTAAATCTTGAAAAAAAGGTGTCAAAAGGACAATGGACAAAAGAATTAATATGGAAACATCTGCTCTATTTACTATGGGTTAAGGCTCATAACTTACAACTAGATCCACTACATTGATTTTCATTGGCCACAAGCAGTCATTTTAATTCCTAGAAGAGGGAGAAAAAAGTAAAGTGGTAATTTCCTTCTTCAGCCTTTAATACAAGAATTAATATCAGTTAAAATTATAGCTCTTAGTATATACCTAAAATAATTAAAAGCAGGGACTTGAACAAACATATGCATGTCAATATTCATGGCATTATTATGCACAGTAACTTAAAGTGTAGAAATATGTTATGTTAATGTCCATTAACAGATGAATAGACAAACAAAATGTGGTATATACATACAATGGACTGTTATTCAGTCTTAAAAAATATATGCTAAGTGAAATAAACCAGAAACGGGACAAACACTATATGGTTTGCAGTTCCTAGAGTAGTCCAATTAATAGAGACAGAAAAGAGAATGGTGGTTACCAGGTGCTATGGAAGGTGGATCGATGAGTTATTATTTAATGGACATGGAGTTTCGATTTGGGAGGATGAAAAGTACTAGATATAAGTGGTGGTGACAGTTTCAGAACAGTGCAAATGTACCTAATGAAACTGAATTGTACACTTTAAATGGTTAAAATGGTAACTTTCATGTGATTTATATTTTAGCACAGAAAAAGAAAAATTCCAAAGGAGGGGAGGAACATCAATATTGTTAGAGCATGAAAAGCATTATTTTCAAAGCTGTTATTCATCAGTAGTATCCATTTCTCATATTCACATTCAGAAGTAAAGATTTGTGTTACTATATTTATATTTCTTGATTCTATAACTGAGGTTTCAAACATTTTTTCTCCAATACATCATCAGTGATACCAGTATCAGTTGCAACAATTTAGCAATGATGCTCACTGTGGGGCCATACCTCCACTTCTCAGCCTGAAAGGAGTATATGTCAGAATCCCCCAGAAGATTCTGATTTACCATTCTCTGGGGGCAGGACACTACTTGAATAACACTTATTGAAGTCTCCTATTCTAACAAAAAATGACTGATAGATTTGGTTACATCAGAATAATAGACTACTGTGATAAAGACATTATAAATGATTAAGGGAAAAACAAGAAACTAAAAGCAAATATTTGCAACATATATTTCTGTTTAGTCAGAAAAACAGTGTCCAGATGTAGGAAGAATTTTTTGAAAACAACTGTTTGGCCAGCATAAACAAAATAAAAAACTCATGTATGTTTGTCATATTTATATATCTTATGAATAGCAATAGTTGTCATTTTTTTGCCTTTATTACTTTTTGAGAACTGTAAAAAAAATCTTTACTTATTTTAGCCTACAGAATTTAAATAGATAAGCAAAACAAAAAACAAAAAAAAAATCAAACCAGTCAATAAAGAAAACATCTAATCACAAGTTATCTACAATTATTCTTACTTTTATTTTTGTGAAAATAAAGATTAGTACAGTTGGGTAACTTTCCAAGTATCACTCTGCCAGCAAAGACAGAATTCAAAGTTAGATTTACCGTAGTTCAAGGCCTTTTCTTGTAATATCTATACCATTTGTTGCTTCTCATAGAAACAGAGAATTGGAACCTTAGCAGAAGTAGAATGTTGGCAGAAAATATCAGAACACAATAAGTTTCTATGAAAACCTATGAAATAATTACCAAGGCAAACAAATGATATTAAAATTGAGATGTCCTATGTGAATTATAATTCCCTCTATTAAGATAACAAGTTGAATCTGGTTTTAGAAACACCTTTTAATTTATTAACTGACTTGTCGAGTTTATTGCATGTCATTTTAAATGCAACCATTAACCTAATTTAATAAGGAGAGGCAAAATATGATCAAGATTATTATTTAAAACCTCTGATATTTTCCAGAAGTTAATGAGATAAGGATTAATTTCTCCTTCTACAATATGCGGACATAAAAATTGAATTAAAATATTGGCTGAATGGCTCCTGGATGATAAAAAGACTATGAACATTGCATTCTTGAGTTATTAAAGAAAACATATTTAAATTTATGGACAAGAAAATAATATTTTGAAAAAGCATCAAGAAAGGGACAGTTCTTGATACTCATAATTCTCTAAAATGTGTTACATTTCCTAACTAAGTGTGAAATGGTGACAAGTGGTTTTAGAAGAATGCTGCTATTGAGAGAAAAAAAATGCCACAGGCACTGTTAGAGGATGCAAATTTCCTTAATGGTAAAAGCATAGAAATATGCGAGGGTAAAAAAGCAGAAAGCAATATATTATTTCTAGACAGATATTAGGGCTCCTGAGTGCTCCTAGTCCCCAGGCCTAGCCTGATGATGTGAGACTTATGGAAGGAAAATAATTGCAGCACATACATGTGTTTCACCAGTGTAGTATCTTTTCCTAGGACAGAAATATGCCTGACTCATGTCAAAAGTGATACTAATAGCAAACTCTTACCTCATATTACACTATTGGGGAGGTAGTATTTTTCCTCAACCCTTATAGGTTCTTCTGGCTGCTCTAAGAATTAAATTAACATGAAAAAATAGCAGAAGAAAATCAAATTTGATTATGTATCTACGTAAGTAGGTCTCATACATAAGGGACCTAAGGAAATGACCAAAGCAGATGGCTTTTGTATATTTTAGAGAATGGAACAACAAATTGATGAGGATTTGACAGCATAAAGACATTTGGATTTGTGTGCTTAATTAGTACATTTGGCTTGAGGTAATAAATTGGTAAATAAAAAAAAAAAAGGTTTGCTTATTCAGGCTTCTCAGCTCCGTATTCTCCATCTCTTGTGCTCAAGATGTTTCTCTTACCTTCTGGTGCAGGGAAGGTAATTTTCACAAGGGATAGTTATTTTCTGCTTTCAGAGGGACATAAGGGATAAAGTGCTTTAGTGATTTTGTCCTCTCTGTGCTGACTGCTTTTTACATAACTTTCATTCAAAATGTCAATATGCAACTTTGGCATATTTAGAGAGGCCCACACTAAGCTCCAATAATGCTATGCTAGGTCCTCTAAATTCTCCTCAGGAAAATAACACATTTATTCCCCTCAAAAATCCCAGGAGGTAGCTACAATGATTATTCTCAATTTACGGAAGAGAACACTGAGTCACAGAAACAAATGTAACCTGCCCATGGTATAAAACAAGTCAGTGGAGAGACCAGGATTTGCAGCCATGCACTCTGGCCTGGATATTATGCTATATATCTCCACCGTGGGCTAGGAGTCACATCACTTGAATTCATGCCCTGATCTGCTCTTAAATCTATATAGGATGCTATATTTTATTACTCCTGGCCATGGTTGTCTTTTATTATGCAAAATTTGCTTTAGAACTAGGAACCCTTGAATGTCTTTAAACATTTCTGATAGTTGGTATGTTATTTACCTTAGGAAAATAATGGCAGGGAGAAAAAATGCCAACTGCTCTAAAACTACTATTATATTTGAGAGCTACATTTTAAAGTTCAAATAGTCTAGATTATTTCATTTTGAAATCCAAAGCATCAATTATGTATCACAGATTTGGTGGTCTATGTCACTTAAAGCTGGTGTAATATTTTGTGACAATTTTCTTCCTAGTTGTTCTATGGAATGGAGAGATAAACAGTACCAGTCTGAACTAAGGTCTCATAAAATATTACTTTTGATCCTCCTTTGCCAACTATGGGACACCCAGCTTAATACAAACACTTCTCATTGTTTCAAGAGAGTAGTATCTCAGGAAAGCCTACTAATCATGATTATCTTCTTGATTGCCATGTCATCTGAGGTTGTATAGTTTGTACCTTGCACAAAGAGTATATACATAGGTGCCTGAGGGTTCATTGTCTTCTTTGCTATGATCCTACAACTGAACTACCATGTGTCTGATTTGGTACTTACCCATGTTATACTGTTGCCATACATTTATGAGCCAACTTTTTCTACTAGAATTCAAATTTTGTCTAAGCAGGTGCCATGTTACTCCATAATGTGAACATCTCAAATTGGTATTCATTTAAATTTTTATTTGTTCATTTATTTATATATATAGCCATGTCTTTTAACCTTTTAATCAAGACTTTCCATGTAATACTTGAATTAACTATTTATTTTCAGATAAGTCAAATATTCCTTCAATAACTTTCTTGAGCTTGATTATAATATTAAGAGTAACATGATCCATCATTTCCCTAGAAATGTCCCTTCTTGTCAAAATTAGGAGCATAGATCTGATAATATCTTTGTGAAAGTTACGCATCTATCACAATTTTTTTCATTGATTTTGTCCCACTGGAGAAAACAAATGTCAAGAGAATTGTTTTTTCCTAACAACCGATATATTTTTGTTCTATGGTCACAGCCTATGTTGTAGCTAATGATGTTTTCCTTTTGATCTGCTGGAGCCTCAGGCTCGAATATTGCATTCATCTTTGCAATTTTACAAGTTGAATGCAATACACATGTATCATGATAACTTTTGCTCTGTTTCCCTTTGTAGTCTTTGCTTTCCTTCCCTTTAGCTATTTTTATATTCTTAGATACTATGTAGTTTTAGAAAAGACTTCATTTATATCTCTTTTGGAATTCTGTGGGGTATATGCAAACAGATGACTACTAAATACTCGGTTTCTAAGAGTCTGAGCATTTTAGGCATACATTTTCCCTCTGTTTAAGTTGAGAGCTGGGAAACATTAACACCAGTTTCTGATAAATATTTGCCTTTATGGTTCTGAACAAGTACAAATTTTAGATTTGTTGCTCTTAGTATGAATGGACAAACCCAAGTCTATGTAGACACAAATGAAGTGTTCATATAATTTTCCATATTTAAGTTTTACTTTGTTTCTTTTACTCTTCCCTTTCTCTACATAAATAAGTCGTTTTTATTGTTACAAAAGGGAGATCTCAAACCGTTTCATTCATATAGTAGTAATTCAATTTACATTTGTTAATTTGAATGTAATTTAATTAAGATTGCCTTAATTTTGATTGCTTCCAATAGAAATGGGATTATTTTTTCCAAGCTTATATATATATTTAGAGAATGAGGAATTTCAGGCCATTCAAAGTAGATGAAAAGTAGCTTAAGTAACTAAAAATTTCCTTAAGTAAATAGTTTGAGGAGTTTTTACGCATTTTAAGCCCTTGGACATGATACATTAGAAAAAATTGTTAATTTGGTGAGTGGCCAAATCATTTTTCCTTTCCTCAATTCACTGGTGGTGCATATACTTCAAAATGTGGTCACACTCTAGTAGCATTATAAATTTATTTAATCCTGCATTTTTTCAGATGATTAAATGTATAACAATCCAGAGTATGATATGGAATATTATCTTTTCAATCAAGCTTGCATTTTGTGTAGCAGGTTTTTTATGTTGTAGAGCAGTGATAATCTTGTGTACTTTCCTATATTATATTTCAAGAACTATATTTAGCATCATCTGGTAGATATCTCTCTGGAATATTGATGCTCAATTTAAAATCTCAGAATTTCTTTGAAATTGCAGCTGCATTGCAAGACACAATCTCAAAGATATTTCAG
>NW_006434926.1:0-688 GCF_000325575.1 Pteropus alecto | reverse complement strand
TCCATCCACATCATTGCAAATGGTAAGATTTCATTGTCTTATGGCTGAGCAATATTCCATTGTATATATGAATCATAACTTCTTTATCTAATTGTCTGTTAATGGGCATTTAGGTTGCTTCCATACCTTGGCTATTGTGAGTAGTGCTGCCATGAACATAGGAGTGCACAGATCTTTATGAATTATTGTTTTGGTTTTCTTTGGCTAAATATCCAGAAGTGCAATTGCTGGGTCAAAAGTTAGATCCATTTTTAAGTTCTGAGGAAGCTCCAGACTGTTTACCGTAGCGGCTGTACCAATTTGCAATCCCACCAACAGTGTATGAGAGTTCCCTTTTTCCCACATCCTCCCCAACGCTTGTTGTTTTTTGATTTGTTGATGATAGCCATTCTGACAGGTGTGAGGTAATATCTCACTGTGTTTTTTTTTTCTGTGTTTTAATTTGCATTTCTCTGATGTTTAGTGACCTTGAGCATCTTTTCATATGTCTTCCATTCGGTAGGTTGTCTTTTTGTTTTGTTGATGGTTTCCTTTGCTGTGCAAAAACTTTTTAGTTTGAACTAGTCCTATTTGTTTATTTTTTCTTTTTTCCCCCCTCGGGGCTTGGTCAGAGCCTAGGTGGGGCTAATCCCCAGTGTATGGCAAACTGAATGATCTTTACAGAATAGAATGTACGTGCTACAAACCT
>NW_006434925.1:0-937 GCF_000325575.1 Pteropus alecto | reverse complement strand
TCCATAGTGGCTGTACCAATTTGCAGTCACACCAGAGTGTATGAGGGTACCTTTATTTTCTGCATCCTCTCCAACATTTATTACTTGTCCTATTGGTTATAGCTATTCTAACAGGTGTGAGATGATATATCATTGCAGTTTTGATCTGCATTTCCCTAATAGCTAGTGATGTTGAGCATCTTTTTAAATATTTGTTGGCCATTTGTATGTCCTCTAGGGAGAAGAGTCTGTTCAGGTCCTCTGCCCATTTTTTGATTGGATGATTTGTTTGTTTGTTGTTATTGAGTTGTATGAGTTCTTTGTATATTTGGGAATTTAGGCCTTTAAGGGAGGTGTTGTTTGCAAATATATTTTCCCATTCAGATGGTTGTCTCTTTACCCTGTTGACGATTTCTTTTACTGAGCAGAAGCTTTTTAGTTCGATATCGTCCCATTCATTTATTTTAGCTTTTGCTTACCTTGCTTTTGAGGTCAAATTCATAAAATCCTCTTTAAATCCAAGGTCCCTGAGTTTACTTCCTATGTTTTCTTCTATGAATTTTATTGATTCCAGTCTTATATTCAGGTCCTTAATCCATTTTGAGTTAATTTTTGTGTGCGGCGATGGACAACAGTCTAGTTTCATTCTTTTGCAGGTGGCTTTCCAGTTTTCCCAGCACCATTTATTGAAGAGGCTTTCCTTTCTCCACTGTATGTTTTTGGCTTTTTTGTTGAAAATTATTTGCCCATCTAAATATGTGTTTACTTCTGGACTCTCGATCCTGTTCCACTAATCCGTGTGTCTGTTTTGCTGCCGATACCATGCCATTTTGATTACTGTCGCTTTGTAGTATACTTTGAAGTCCGGCAGAGTGATGCCTCCAGCCTCATTTTTCTTTTCTCAGAAGGGCTTTGGCAGTTCAGGGTCACTTGTGGTTCCATACAAATCTGATGATTT
>NW_006434924.1:0-1898 GCF_000325575.1 Pteropus alecto | reverse complement strand
TGAATGCTAATTCAATTATCGCGGTCATCATCGGAAACGGACACACGTCAGTGCAACCGTGAGGCTGCACACCCCAAACTCACACGGCGATGTGTGTCAGTGGTACCCCAGTAAAACGGGGGAGGGAATTAACCTACATGCTGTCAATAAATTAACTTATTGAGAACTTATCGTGTGTTTGGAAGAGTAGAGAATTAACCTACATGCTGTCAATAAATTAACTTATCGAGAACCGTGTGTTTGGAAGAGTAGAGAATCCCTTTTGCCCAGAACAGATCAGATCTTGGGGGCTGGAGGGACAGGCCACGAGGGGTAGGGGGGCCCACGAGTTTTTGCTAAGAGGGGTAATAAGTAGGACAGAAGCCACGGAGAGGCACAGCTGCCATCGTGAGTGAGATGGGCTGGGGAGAGATGAGGAAGGAGGATGACTCGTTTGTTTTGCTATCGATCTGTTATTCGATGACATTCCTTCTGAGCATCGGTCTTAGATGCCTGTGAAAACTGAAACGGCCCTTCATTATTTCCCCGTGTAAAATCCGTGTATCTTTCTGAATGTGACATTAAGGATTCTTTGCCACGAGGCCGTCATGACCCGCCGAACGAAAGCTTCGGGCTCTCTTCTTTCGTGTTGACGCTTCTAGGGGGCCAAATGTCTCCTTGCCAGCTAAAACGAGATTTTTCTCCTTGATACGCACGAGGGAACGCAGCAAATGTCAGCCTCCCAGTGTTTAGACGCTTGAGACAGAAAACAAAGCAGGTGAATTAGAACCTGAGAACGCGTGGGCCTTCAGAAAGCTCTGAAGAAGCCTTCGCCAATTCCTTGATTTGCCAGTGAGGCAGATCACTGGCTCTGGATTTCTGACACTATGAAAGGCGGCCAAGACTAGGTATGACTTTTCTACGGGCGCGAACGTCCTGGCTTCGTGTATCGTCTTTCACACGTATTATCTTTCAGTTGAGATGGTTGGAGTGACCTTGAGCTGAAATCGAGGTTCGCAAGGCTGTATTGTTGGGTGGGACAGGGGGTCTCAGGGGGAGAATCCATTTTCTTGACTTTTCCGGCATCTAGAGGCTTCCACATCCTTTGACTCCTGGCTGTCTCCCGTCCTCAAAACAGCTGAGATTCCCACCTTTTTTCTCTGTGGCTCTAACATCTTCTTTGACTTCCCTCTTCCATGACTAACGGCCTTTGTTACTAAATATTGGGCCTGGGCCCACCCACGTACCCTAGATACAGTCCCCCCTACCTTTAGTTCAACCGATCAGCAAATAGAATTCCATCGGCAACCTTAATTCTGCTTTGCCACATAAGGGAACGTATCTTCAGATACGTATCTGAACGTATCTGCAGAACGTATCTGGAGCCTGCGTGTCTTTGGGGAGTCATCATCATGCCTACAAGCGTCTCTGTCTCAGAATTACGAGTGCGTTACATCCCTGACATGTAACACGTGACTGGCACATAGACAGTCCTCAGAACTATTTCGGGTAGTAAAGTGATGCCAGCTCTTCACCCACAGCCTCTGATCCAAGCGAAAAGACAAATCTCAAAACACGGAGTACCAGAGTGGAATTCTGAATTGCAAATACCCAATCTCGCTGTCTACACTGCTAATTAAATGTACTGATGCGAATTAGATGTTTCCTAAAATAAGAACTTTGGGGAAATCAGCTGTAATTTCCGTGTGTTATTCTGCGGGTGGGGTTTATCCTCTAGAGAGTAACCGATAATGAACTATCTAGGCCCCCACACGGATTCTCAAACTGATGCAAATACTTAATAAAACCACAAAACTCCTGACCGGAAAGGCTGTGGTTTGTTGTTTGCACCAACAGCCAGGCATGTAGCTGCGAACGCTCACCAGCAAAATCCCAATATCCACATACCGTCGGAAGAT
>NW_006434923.1:0-453 GCF_000325575.1 Pteropus alecto | reverse complement strand
TAATCTTTGGCATTTTAATTATAATGTGTCTTTGGCTTCTTCCTTCTTGGGACTCTCTGAGCTTCCTGGGGTTGTGTGTCGAAATAGCTTTTCGACTTCTTGTTCTCCCTCTCCTCCTTCAGGTACCCCTATTACACAGATGGTTTTACACTTAATTTTGTCCCAAAGACTTTTTAAATTATTATTATTTTCTTGGCTTCTTTTTTCTTGCCATTCTGATTGAGTGTCCTTGGCTTCCTCATTCTCTGTATCAGTGGTTTGATCCTCTTCTTCATCCATTCTGTTGATTCCTTCTAATATACTCTTCATCTCAGATAATGTATTCTTCATTTCTGACTGGGTCCCTTTTATAATTTCCATTTCTATTTCTTTGGGGTTTTTATATATATATATCTTTCTTCAAGTTCTCACTGAGTTCATCTACACTTCCACTAAGTTCATTGGGCATTTTTA
>NW_006434922.1:0-1231 GCF_000325575.1 Pteropus alecto | reverse complement strand
ATCGCAGAAATACAAAGTATCATACAAGAATACTACCAAAAAAGTATATAGTACCAAATTTAATAACCTAGAAGAAATGGACCAGTACTTAGAAAAATACAATCTTCCTAGACTGAATCAAGAAGATCTGGAAAATCTAAATAAACTGATTAGCAGTATGGAAATTGAAACAATCATCAAAAATCAACCAAAAAGTAAAAGTCCAGCACCAGATGGCTTCACTAGTGAATTCTACCAAACGTTCAAAGAAGATGTAATACCTACTCTCCTCAAACTCTTCCAAATAATTGAAGAGGAGGCAATACTTCCCAACTCATTTTATGAGGCCAGTTTTACCCTGATACCAAAACCTGGTAAAGATGACGCAGAAAAAGAAAACCACTGACCAATATCTCTCATGAACACAGATACAAAAATCCTAAATGAAATACTAGCGAACAGAATACAGCAACATATTAAAAAGATTATACACCATGATCAAGTGGGCTTCATCCCAGGGACACAGGGATGGTTCAATATATGGAAATCGAGTAATGTGACACACCACATAAATAAATTAAAAAATAAAAATCATATGATCATATCAATAGATGCAGAAAAAGCCTTCGACAAGATACAGCATCCATTTATGATCAAAACACTTAAGAAAATTGGTATAGAAGGAAAGTACTTAACATAATAAAGGCCATATATGACAAACCCTCAGCCAACATTATACTTAATGGTGAAAAACTAAAAAACTTCCGTCTAAGATCAGAAACAAGGAAGGGCTGTCCACTATCACCACTATTATTCATTATAACATTGGAGGTCCTAGTGAGCGCAATCAGGCAAGAGAAAGATATAAAAGGCATCCAAATAGGAAAAAAAGAAGTCAAACTGTCATTATTTGCAGATGACATGGTTCTCTATATAGAAAACCCTAAAGTCTTCACAAGAACACTACCGGAAACAATAAACAAATACAGTAAAGTTTCCAGATACAAAATCAACATTCAAAAATCCATAGCGTTTCTATACTCTAAAAATGAAGCATCAGAAAAAAGAAATGGAAAAAATAATTAATTTTGCAACTGCAACAAAAAGAATAAAATACCTAGGAATAAATTTAAAAAACATGCGACAGACCTATATAATGAAAACTACAAGACCCTATTAAAAGAAACCGAAGAAGAAACAAAAAATGGAGAGATATTTCATGTACTTGGATTGGAAGAATCAACATAGTTAA
>NW_006434921.1:251-831 GCF_000325575.1 Pteropus alecto | reverse complement strand
TTTTTTTTTTATAAATGGAATCTTGCAATATGTGGTTTTTGTGTCTAGATTTTCACTTAACACGTTTTGAGCGTCATCCATGCTGAAGTATGCATCAACATTTTGTTCTTTTTAATTGCAGAAAATTGTTATGTTGTCTTTATATACCACAACTTGCCTATTCATTTACAATTTAATGGGTACTTGGATATTTCTAGTTTGGGGTTATTAAAAATAATGCTGCAATGAACATCTGTGTATTTGTCTGTGGGGAGCCGCGGGTCTTCGGGCCGCGGAGGCTTGGTTGCAGGACTGGGTGTTTTGCCTGCCTCCGACATTGCGGAGCCCTACTTCCCTTAACTTTCATCACTTCCTCCCCCTAAGCACACACCCCTTAGGCTGTCAATAACCCTCACCCCATCCCCTTAGACCAATGGGCGTGGTGGCACCACCTACTCGGACCATCCAAGAGCCAATGCGCTTGTCTTCCGCCCCCAAACCCCACCTCCCTTTGTTTGTCCTGTATAAATATCCCCGCTGAAAAATAAAGTTTGAGGCTTGATCAGAATACTGTCTTTCCTCCGTCTCTTTGGTGCTTCTG
>NW_006434921.1:0-206 GCF_000325575.1 Pteropus alecto | reverse complement strand
ATGAACATGTTTGTATTTTCATTTGTATTGACGTGTTTTCATTTCTCTTTAGTGCCTTGGAGTACTATTACGGAGCCGTATAATACATTTATCTTTAACTCTTTGAGAAACTGCCAAACTTCCATCACCATGTGTTTGACTTTGGTTGGTGAACCAAATGCAAATAGAGATAATGCAATATAGAGATAATGAATTATTGAATTGTA
>NW_006434920.1:0-218 GCF_000325575.1 Pteropus alecto | reverse complement strand
TTCTGTCACCACATATTTGACCCTTTTTATCCCATTATCTCCCTCCTCCCCACTACCTCCCACCCCCTGGTAAACACTAGTCTATTGTCCATGTCCATGAATCTCTGTTTGTCCTGTTCATTTGTCGCTTTTAGGTTTATATTCCACATATAAGTGATAGCTTGTGGTTTTCAACTTTTCCTATCTGTCTTATTTCGCTTAGCATGATTATCTTGAGG
>NW_006434919.1:0-450 GCF_000325575.1 Pteropus alecto | reverse complement strand
CAGCAGCCTCAAGCCGCACTCATCTCTCCACAGACACCGCCCACCACTGCCCACTATGGGAGCCCACCTGTTTGCATGCAGTCCCTTAGGCACCCCTACCCTATTTCCCCTCCCCCTTACTCACCCACCTCCATCCTGCACAGGTCGCGCCCCGTCACTCAGACCCCAGCCGCTCACCTCTAGGCTCCGCCCAGCACGCCCCAGCCCACCTGCAGGCGAGTCCACAGCTGAGGTCCCGCCCCCGCCGCGCCCCTTCATCTCCTTTGCCAGGCGGCAGCAGTCCAAGCCGCGGCACCAGCCCGTGGCGGCGCCTCCTCCAGGGATCCGCCCAGCTGCGCCTCTAGCTCCTGCTTCTCCCACGCCAGGCGCGACACCCCGGGCGGGAGAGGGAAGAGAGCAAGGGCTGGGTGCGCCTGTGCGGGCTCCTGAATCATCCCCACTCCTCGTTGG
>NW_006434918.1:0-559 GCF_000325575.1 Pteropus alecto | reverse complement strand
ACTTCTGACTAGGCCCATAAGCTGTACACACAAAGGGTGGTTGCAACAAGTACACAACTCTGCTAGGCCAAATCCCACTCAGTGGGGTCAGCCCCTACATAGCAACTCTTATCCTGTGGGCATAGCCAGTTCCCACAATTAGTCAGCCTGAGTGTCAATCCTACCCTGATCTACTAAACACCAATAAAGGCTTAGTGACAACAGATCATACACAACCCACACAGAGATCACGTCCAGAGCCCCCGGCATAGGGGATCTGGGAGACTGTGCCACACAGGACCCCTTCTACATTAGGCCATCTGGCCAAGGCTGAGAGATGAAACAAATATTCCTAACACATAGAAATGAACACAGAGAGGCTAATAAAATGAGAAAACGAAGAAACAGGCCACAAATAAAAAACAACAGGAGAAAACTCCAGAAAGTGAGCTAAATGAAATGGAGACAAGCAACCTACTAGAGACAGAATTCAAAATAATGATTACAAAGGTGATCAACAAACTTAGGGGGAGATTGGATGAGCACAATGAGAACTTCAACAAAGAGACAGTAAGCATAA
>NW_006434917.1:0-805 GCF_000325575.1 Pteropus alecto | reverse complement strand
TCCTCTAGGGAGAAGTATCTGTTCATGTCCTCTGCTCATTTTTAGATTTAATCAATTTTTTTTATTTGTAATTGAGTCATATGAGTTCTTTGTATAATTTGGATGTCAGGCCCTTATCGGAGGCATTGCTTGCAAATATATTTTCTCATTGAAATGGTTGTTTCTTTACCTTGTTGATGATTTCTTTTGCTGAGCAGAAGATTTTTAGTTTAATGTAGTACCATTCATTTATTTCTGCTTTTACTTCTCTTGCCCTTGAGGTCAAATTCATAAAATCCTCTTTAAGTCCAAGGTCCTTGAGTTTAGTTCCTATGTTTTCTTCTATGCATTTTATTGTTTCAGGTTTTATATTCAGGTCCATATTCAGGTCCTTAATCGATTTTGAGTTAATTTAGGTGTGCGATGATAGACAACAGTCTAATTTCATATTTTTGCAGGTGGCCTTCCAATTTTCCCAGTACCATTTATTGAAGAGGCATTTCTTTCTCCGCTATATGTTTTTGGCTTTCTTTGTCAAAAATTATTTGCCCATATAAACATGAGTTTATTTCTGGACTCTCGATTCTGTTCCACTGGTTAGTGTGTCTGTTTTGCTGCCAATACCATGCCGTTTTGATTACTGTCATTTTGTTGTATAATTTGAAGGCACTCAGATAAATTTTTCCAGCCTCATTCTTTTTTCTCAGGATTGCTTTGGCAATTCGGGGTTTTTTGTGCTTTCATACAAATCTGATGATTTTTTTTCTACTTCTTTAAAAAATGCTGATAAAATTTTGATGGAGATTGCATCAAATCTGTATAATGC
>NW_006434916.1:0-1774 GCF_000325575.1 Pteropus alecto | reverse complement strand
GAGTTGCAGAATGGATCAAAAAAAAAAAAACCCAACCATATTCTGCCTCCACGAGACACATCTCAGTTCCAAAGACAAATATAGACTCCAAGTGAAAGGGTGGAAAATGATATTTCAAGCAAATGGCACTCAGAGAAAAGCAGAGTAGTGATACTACATTGGACAAAATAGACTTCAAAATAAAAAAAAGGTAAAGAAAGATACTGAGGGACACTTCATAAGGATAAAGGGAATCATTCACCAAGAACACATAACACTTATTAATATCTATGTTCCCATTCAGGGAGCCCCGAAATATATAAAGCAAGTACTAACAGAACTAAAGGGAGAAACAGACCAAAACACTATCATAGTAGGGGAACTAAATACACCACTGTTGGATATGGACAGATCATACAAACAGAAAATCACTAAGGAAATCACATCCTTAAATGACAAATTAGATCAACTGGACATAATTGACTTTTACAGAGCCTTTCATCCTGCTTATACATTCTTTAGTGTACATGGAACATTCTCAAGGATTGAGCACATGCTGGTACACAGAGATAGCTTCAATAAATATAAGAGTGTTGAAATCATACCAATCATATTTTCTGATCATAATGCTTTGAAGCAGGAGATGAACTGTGAAAAGAAAGAGGGAATAACAAATACGTGGAGAATAAACAACATACTACTGAAGAATAACTGGGTCAGAGAATAAAGAAAAAGAGAGATCAAGAGATACATAGAAACGAATGATAATGATAGTACAATGTATCAAAACTTTTGGGACATGGCAAAAGATTCATAAGAGGAAGGTTCATATCATTACAGGCCTATTTCCAAAAACAAGAATGAGCCAAAATAAACAACTTAACGCTTCATCTTAAAAAAACTAGAAAAGGAAAAACAAATGAAGTCTAAAGTCAGCAGAAGGGAAGAAAAATCAAAACTATAGTAGAATTAAATGAAATTGAAAACAAACAAACAAAAAACAATAGAATAATGAATGGAACAGAAAGAGAAAAAAAGGACATAGGTCGTAGAGGCTCTGTTCATCCCTTTGGCAACCAAATCAAAATTGTGATGGAAACAAGGAGCAGAAAGGAAAAATGGCCGGGGATGAACAAGCCATACAACTAGGGAGAAATCCAAGAAATCACCCTGCAATGGCAGAAGATAGGATGAGGCGAGGATGCAGGGTGCCCGTTGTCGAGCAGCTGAGTGAGACAGAGGCTGCGGCAGATGCTTCTTAAAAGATCTGCATCCATGAGCAGATTTTCGCGGTGATGGAACTGCTCGCTCTAAGCAGCAGTGCTGATTAGGCTGTGTGCAGTGGGCACCAGAGACTTACAAGGAGACATTGTCGGAGTGAGGGCCGAGGCGAGATTCACTTTGTACAGAAGTGCTGGAGGTATCCATTGTTTCCTGTTGAGCTCTACCCACTACCAGTGCATCGGACACATCGCCACCATAGCCGTGATGTCATCAAACTGAATAACAGAGGTCGCTCCACCCAAAGGATTCCCTGCAACCGCACCTCCCCCAACTCATGCCCCCACCCAAACCACATCCAGGTATATCCTTGGGGAGTCAGGTGCTCCTTGGTGAAACTCACACTGGAGGAGGCAGCTGGCCTTGGTTTCTGGTGTGGACTTTTGAGGCAACTTTAAGCATAATATCTGTGGATTGCTTACTGATTCTTAACAGGTGGCTCTGGCGAGGTAGCATCTTGGGCTAAGTATGGCTTGCATCTAAACCCCTCTCAGGACTGTGCCACTGGACACCT
>NW_006434915.1:0-605 GCF_000325575.1 Pteropus alecto | reverse complement strand
TGGGCAATCTCGAGAAGCTTAGATAAGTTCTCTCCCTCAAACCCTTCTAGTTTTTGCAATTTCTTTTGGATATCTGGGGCTGACTGACTAACAAAGGCTAGATTAATGGCTCACCAATTATTTGGGTCCTCCGGGTCAATGTGAGTATACAGTTTATAAGATTCTAGTAACCTCTCTAAAAATGCTGCCGGTGACTCTTCTTTATTCTGAATAACCTCACTTATTTTGGACAAATTAACTGGTCGGCGAGCCGCTGCCCGGAGGCCTTGGAGTAACAACTGGCGATACCTCAGGAGAGCCTCCTTACCTTGATCTGTGTTGGGGTTCCAGTTGGGTCGGGTGCTGGGAAATACAAGTTGTACCCGTGCGGGGTCAGTGGTGGGCTGCCCAGTGGGGTCGGAGACCCCCTTTGCAGATTCCCTTAGAATGCGTTCCTTCTCCTCTGTAGTGAACAAAACCTGTAAAAGTTGCTGGCAATCATCCCACGTGGGTTGGTGGGTGAAGAAGATGGATTACTATGAAAGAGGTCTGGGTGTCTCTCCCAGGTGGGGCTATCTGTCGGAGAGGCGACAGGACAGCTGCAGGTTGTGACCAATCGGGGATGG
>NW_006434914.1:0-335 GCF_000325575.1 Pteropus alecto | reverse complement strand
AGAGACTGCCTTAGTAGTTACTAAGAAACTACTACCATAAATTCTCCCCCGATTTGGTCTCCCTGGAACTTTAGAGAAAAAGGCAGAACTACGTAACCTTGTCTTACTTAAGTCTTTACAGGCCCTTCAAAGTGTACAGAAGGAGATTTAGTCCCAGGTTCGTGCTGCCTACTCAGCCTTGGGGGAAGGACTTCCCCATCAGTTTCAGCCTGGGGACTCTGTGTGGATCCGGAAGTTCACTTCCAAGGGACTAGAACCCAAATGAAAAGAACCCTTCACTGTCTACCTGACGACACCCAATGCAGTTAAAGTAGACAGCATCCCATCATGGATTC
>NW_006434913.1:0-594 GCF_000325575.1 Pteropus alecto | reverse complement strand
GGTAGTAGTTCTATTTTTAATTTTTTGAAGAACATCTACACTTTTCCATCGTAGCTGTACCAATTTATGTACCCACCAACAATGTACAAGGGTTCCCTTTTCTCTACATCCTTGCCAACACTTTTTTTTTTTGATTTATTGATGACAACCAATCTGACAGATGTGAGGTGATAGCTCATTGTGATTTTAATTTGTATTTTTCTGATTATTAGTGATCTTGAGCTTCTTTTCATATGTTTATTGGCCATCTGTATGTCCTCTTTGGAGAAATACCTATTCAGATCTTCTGCCCATTTTTTTAGTGGGTTGTTTGTTTTTTCTTGTTGAGTTGTATGAGTTCTTTAGAAATTTTGGATATTAATCCCTTGTCAAATGTATCATGGATAAATATATTCTCACTTTCAGTAGGTTGTCTTTTCATTTTGTTGATAGTTTTCTTTTCCGTGCAAAAGCTTATTACTGTGATGTAGTCCCATTTGTTTATTTTTTCTTTTGTTTTTCTTGTCTGAGGATATATACCCCCCAAAATTACTACATTACTCAGAGAGTTTGCTGCTTGTGTTTTCTTCTAGAAATTTTATGGTTTTGTGTCTT
>NW_006434912.1:0-2422 GCF_000325575.1 Pteropus alecto | reverse complement strand
CTTTGTATATTTTGGATATTAGGCCATTATCAGAGACGTTGCTTGCAAATATATTTTCTTATTCGATTGGTTGTCTCTTTACCTTGTTGATGGTTAATTTTGATGTGCAGAAGCTTTTTCTTTATGTAGTCCCATTCATTTATTTTTGCTTTTATTCCCTTGCCTTTGAGGTCAAATTCATAAAATCCTCTTTAAGTCCAAGGTCTATGAATTAGTTCCTATGTTTTCTTCTATGCGTTTTGTTGTTTCAGGTCTTATATTCAGGTCCTTAATTCATTCTGAGTTAATTTTGCTGGTGATAACAAGAGTCAAGTTTCATTTTTTTTTGCAGGTGTCTTTCCAGTTTTTCCAGCACCATTTATTGAAGAGGCTTTCCTTTCTTCACTGTATGTTTTTGATTTTTTTGTCAAAAATTATTTTCCCACATAAACATGGATTTACTTCTGGACTCTCGATTCTGTTCCACTGGTCCGTGTGTCTGTTTTGCTGCCACTACCATGCTGCTTTGATTATTGTTGCTTTGTAGAATCATTTGAAGTTGGGCAGAGTGATGCCTCCAGCCTCATTCTTTTTTTCTCAAGATGGCTTTGGCAATGTGGAGTCATTTGTGCTTTCATACAAATCTGATTATTTTTTCTTCTATTTCTTTAAGAACTCCTGATGGGATTTGATGGGGATTGCATTAAATCTGTATGATGCTTTAGGTAATATGATCATTTTAACTATGTTGATTCTTCCAACCCAAGAACTCGGAATATTTTTCCATTTCTTTATATCTTCGTCGATTTCTTTTAATAAGGTCTTGTAGTTTTCATTAAGTAGGTCCTTCATATGTCTTCTTAGATTTATTCCTAGGTATTTTATTCTTTTGTTGCAATTGCAAAAAGAATTCTTTTTTCCAATTCTTTTTCTTACACTTTATTATTAGAACATAGGAACACTGGATTTTTTAACGTTGATTCTGTATCCAAAAACTTTACTGTACTTGCTTATTGTTTCTAGTAGTGTTCTTGTGGAGTCTTTAGGATTTTCTATGTAGTGATTCATGTCATCCGCAAATAATGACAGTTTGGTTTCTTCGTTTCCTGTTTGGATGCATTTTATATTTTTCTCTATCCTGATTGCACTTGCTAGGAACTCCAATGTTATATTGAATGAGTGGTGATAGTGGACAGCCTTGCCTTGTTCCTGATCTTAGAGGGAAGGTTTTCAGTTTTTCACCATTAAGTATAATGTTGGCTGATGGTTTGTCACATATGGCTTTTATTATGTTAAGGTACTTTACTTCATTATTTATTTTGTTAAGTGTTTTGATTATAAATGAATGTTATATCTTGTGCAAAGGCTTTTTCTGTATCTATTGAAATGATCAGGATTCTTTTATAATTTGTATATGTGGTATATCGCATTAATCGATTTGCGTATGTTGAACCATCCCTGTGGCCCTGGGATGAAGCCCACTTGATCGTGGTGAACAATCCTTTTAATATGCTGGTCTGTTTGGTTTGCTAGTATTTTATTTAGGATTTTCACATCTGTGTTCATGAGAGATATTGGTCTGTAATTTTCTATTTTTGTGATATAGATAACACAAAATTAGAAAATTACAGACCAATATTTCTCATGAATAGGTTTCAGTATCAGGGTAATACTGGGTTTCAGTATCAGGGTAATACTGGCCTCATAAAATGAATTGAGGAGTATCGCATTCTCTTTCGAGTTTTGGAAGATTTGAGGAGAATACGTATTAAATCTTCTTTGAATGTTTGGTAGAATTCAGTGGTGAAGCCATCTGGTCCTGGACTTTTACTTTTTGGTAGGTTTTTGATGACTGTTTCAATTTCCATACAGTTGATTGGTCTAATTAGAGTTTCCAGTTCTTGATTCAGTCTAGAAAAGTTGTATTTTTGTAAGTACTGGTCCATTTCTTCTAGGTTATTAAATTTGGTGTTATATACTTTTTCATAGTATTCTTGTATGATCCTTTCTATTTCTAGAGTGTCAGTCATAATTTCCCCCCTTTCATCCCTGATTTTGTATATTTGTGTCCTTTCTCTTTCTTCTTTAGTGAGTCTAGCCAGAGGTTTGTCAATTTTATTAACCTTTCCAAGAACCCGCTCTTTATTGCATTTGTTTTTCTATTAATTTTTTCTTTTCAATTTCATTTATTTCTGCTCTAATTTTGATTATTTTTTCCTTCTGCTGACTTTAGGCTTTTTTTTGTTCTTTCTTTTCTAGTTTTTTAAGATGAAGCATTAGGTTGTTTATTTGGGCTTGTTCTTGATTTTGGAGGTAGGCCTGTAATGATACGAACTTTCCTCTTATGACTGCTTTTGCCATGTCCCCCAAATTTTGATATGTTGTAATATCATTTTCATTCGTTTCTTTGTATCTCTTGATCTTTCTTTTTATTTCTTCTCTG
>NW_006434911.1:0-1262 GCF_000325575.1 Pteropus alecto | reverse complement strand
TATATTTTTATATAAGTATTATGTCTTCTGGTTTCATGATTCCTTGTATCATTATGAAGGGCCACTCAGTATCTTTCTTTACCTTTTTGTTTTTTATTTTGAAATCTATTTCGTCCGATATTTGTAACCACTACTCCCACTTTTCTCTGAATGCCATTTGCTTGATATATCATTTTCCATCCTTTCAGTTTGAATCTATATTTGCCTTTGGAGCTGAAATGTGTCTCCTGGAGGCAGTATGTGGTTGAGCTTTGTTTTTTGATCCAATCTGCAACTCTGTGCCTTTTTATTGGTGAGTTCAGTCCATTTACATTTAGGGTGATTATTGAAATATGAGGTCTTCTTATTGCCATTTTATCTTTTGCTTTCTGGTAGCTTGGTGTTTCCATTGCTTCTTTGTCTTTGTGTTTCTGTTTTCTTTAATTTGGTTGGCTTTTGTGGGTTTCTCTCTGGTTCTCCTTATTTTATGTTATATACCTTGGTTCTGAATCTTTGGTATGTGGTTACCAATACGAATATGTAAAGAATATTTATATATATACAGTTGTCCATTTTCTTCTGTGTTTGCCTTATCTCCATTCCCCTTTGTGAATTTGCAGCTTTGAATCCTCCTCTTTTCAGTCATTGTTGTCTCAATTTGACTATATGTATCCTGAACGTTCATTACTTCCTTTTTCTAGCAAATCTCTTCTTATTGTTTAAGCTTATAATGCCCTGTTCTTAGTAAAGGTTGCACTCCTCTGCTTCTCTTTGCTTGATAGTCACCTTACTTCTAATTATGTTTTTTTTGTGTGTGTGCGTGTGTGTGGTCATTTTGTTTTAGGTGACTGACCCCTTTTAGTATTTCCTATAGTGCAGGCCTCGTACTGGAGTATTCTCTCAATTTTTGTATGTCTGGAAAGGTATTAATTTCTCTTTCATATCTAAAAGAGAGCTTAGCTAGATACATTATTCTAGGCTGGTAGTTCCTTTCACTTGATTTCACTCCTTTCTGGCTTATAAGGTCTGTGCTGAGAAGTCTGACAGTAATCTAATGGGTTTTCCTTTATATGTTGCTGTCTTCTTCTCTCTGGCTGCCCTGAAAACTTTGTTTTCTTTGTTTATTTTTGATAATTTTAATACAATATGTCTGGTTGAAGACCTTTTGGGGTTGAGATAATTGGGTGTTCTTTTGACTTCTTGAATTCCAAGCTTCAACTTATTCCTTAAATTTAAGAAATTCTCATCCATCATTTGTCTGAAAATGCTTTCTAGTCCCTGCT
>NW_006434910.1:0-219 GCF_000325575.1 Pteropus alecto | reverse complement strand
AAAATACCTAGGAATAAATTTAACGAAACCTGTGAGGAAACTAAATAATGAAAACTACAAGACCCTATTAAAAGAAATCGAAGAAGAAACAAAGAAATGGAAAGATATTCCATGTTCTTGGATTGGAAGAATCAACATAGTTAAAATGACCACTTACCTAAAGCATTATACAGATTTAATGTACTCCCCATCAAAATCCCTTCAGCATTTTTTAAAGAA
>NW_006434909.1:0-949 GCF_000325575.1 Pteropus alecto | reverse complement strand
TTGAGTTGTATGAGTTCTTTGTATATTTTAGATATGAGACCCTTATCAGAAGCATTGCGTGTGAATATATTTTCCCATTCAAATGGTTGTCTCTTTACCTTGTTGATGATTTCCTTTGCTGAGCAGAAGCTTTTTAGTTTGATGTAGTCCAATTCATTTATTTTAGCTTTTACTTCCCTTGCTTTTGAGGTCAAATTCTTAAAATCCTCTTTAAGTCCAAGGCCCTTGAGTTTAGTTCCTATGTTTTCTTCTATGCATTTTATTGTTTCAGGTCTTATATTTAGGTCCTTAATCCATTTTGAGTTAATTTTGGTGTGTGGTGATAGACAACAGTCTAGTTTCATTCTTTTGCAGGTGGCTTTCCAGTTTTCCAAGCACCATTTATTGAAGAGGCTTTCTTTTCTCCACTGTCTGTTTTTGGCGTTTTTTGTTGAAAATTATGCACCCATATAAATATAGGGTTACTTCTGGACTCTCGATACTGTTCCACTGGCCCGTGTGTCTATTTTTCTGCCAATACCATGATGCTTTGATTATTGTCACTTTGTAGTATAATTTGAAGTTGGACAGAGTGATGCCTCCAGTCCCATTCTTTTTTTTTTTTTTTTCAGGATGTCTTTGGCAATTTGGGATCTTTTGTGCTTCCATACAAATATGATCATTTTTTGTTTTATTTCCTTAAAAAATGCTGATGGGATTTTGATGGGGATTGCATTAAAACTGTATAATGCTTTAAGTAATATGGCCATTTTTACTATACTGATTGTTTCAATCCAAGAACACAGATTATCTTTTTGGGTTTTTATACCTTCTTCAAATTCTTTTAATAGGGTCTTGTAGTTTTCATTACATAGATCCTTCACATGTTTCGTTAGATTTATTCAGATGTGTTTTACTCTTTTTGTTGCAATTACAAAGAAATTATTTTTTCTACTTCTTTTTCTGATGC
>NW_006434908.1:0-425 GCF_000325575.1 Pteropus alecto | reverse complement strand
CTTGTGCGTGTCTTTGCATATATGCCCATGTGTGTCTGGTGTGCATGTCCATGTGTGCAAGCATGTCTGCGTGTGTCTGCAGTGATGTGTGCCTGTATGCATGCATGGCCTGTGTACATGCATGGCGGTGCGCATACATGTCCGTGTGTGTGCCTGTGCATGCATGGCCGTGTGTGCATTCATGCCTGTGTACATGTCTCGGTGCACACACATGCCCCTGTGTGCTTGTGTGACCATGTGTGTGCATGCATGATCGTGTGCGTATGCACGTCTCTGTGTGTCTGTGCATACCTGTCCGTGTGTGTATGCATGTCTGTGTGTACATGCATGTTCGTGTGTGTGCATGCCTGTCTGTGTGTATGCATGTCTCTGTGTGTGTGTATGTCTGTGCATACCTGTCCGTGTGTGCATGCATGTCTGTGTGC
>NW_006434907.1:0-203 GCF_000325575.1 Pteropus alecto | reverse complement strand
ATATAATGAAAACTATAAGACCTTATTAAAAGAAAATGAAGAAAATACAAAGAAATGGAAAGATATTTTATGTTCTTGGATTGGAAGAATCAGAATAGTTGAAATGACCATATTACCTAAAGCATTACACAGATTTAGTGCAATCCCCATCAAAATTCCATCTTTTTTTTATTTTAAAGAAATAGAACAAAAAATCATCAGAT
>NW_006434906.1:0-487 GCF_000325575.1 Pteropus alecto | reverse complement strand
CCCATAGTTAGATTTCTTTCTTTCACCACATATTTAACCTGCTTTAAATAGTCTATTTCCCCCCTCCCACCTAGCCCCTACCCTTTGGTAACCACTAGTCTATTGTCCATGTTCATGAGTCGCTGTTTATTGTCCTGTTCATTTGTTAGGTTTATATCTCACATATAAGTGATATCATGTTATTTTCAACTTTTTCTGTCTGGCTTATTTCACTTAGCATAATTATCTTAAGGTCCATCCAAGATGTAGAAAATGACAGTATTTCATCTCTTATTATGACTGAATAATATTCTATTGTATATATGTACCACTGCTTCTTTAGCCAATCATCTATTGTAGGACATCTCGGTTGCTTCCATATCCTGGCAACTGTGAATAAAGCTGCTATGAACATTGGTGTGCAAATAAATATCTTTTCGGAAATAAGTTTTCAAGCCCTTGAGGTAAATATCCAGCAGAGGGATTGTTGGATCATATGGTAGATCAA
>NW_006434905.1:0-569 GCF_000325575.1 Pteropus alecto | reverse complement strand
AGTCCGATGATAATCTAATGGGTTTTCCTTTACAATTTACCGTTTTCTTCTCCCTGGCTGACCTGAATAATCTGTCTTTGTCATTGATTTTTGATAATTTTAATACATTGTCTCTTGGGGAAGGCCTTTTTGGGTTGAGATAATTGAGTGTTGTTTTGTTTTCTTTAACCAAGCTCCAGTTCATTCCTTAGATTTGGGAAATTTCCATTAGCTATTTGTCTAAAAATGCTTTCTAATCCCTGCTCCTTGTCCTTGCCTTCAAGAATGTCCATTATTCTTATGTTTCCTCTCCTGATGATATCAGCTATTTCTCTTTCATTATTTTTCATTCTTTAATTTCTTCTTCCTTCTGCTTTATTTCTAGATTTCTGTCTTCGATATAACTGCTCCTTTCCTTCATTTTGTCAACTGTATTTCCCAAGGTTTCTATTTTTTTTTTTTCTTTTTATACTCTTGTAGTGTGGCTTTTATCTCCAGAAGATCTATTCTGTTCTTTTTGAAGGATTCAATCTCCTTGCTCTACTCATCTAGCTGTTTTTTTGTTTTTTGTTTTTTGTTTGTTTGTTTTT
>NW_006434904.1:21450-27181 GCF_000325575.1 Pteropus alecto | reverse complement strand
TTCCTTCCTTCCTTCCTTCTTTACTTTCTTCCTTCTTCCTTCTTTTCCTTTCCTCCTTCCCTCCATTCTTCCTTCTTTTCTTCCATTTCAATCATTACTATTATTATTTTATTTCATGAAACCCTGTTGATTCCAACCAAAAAAAAATCTCTTTAGAAACATAGAGTACTAAATAAGGATATTTAGGATAGCCCTAAAATAGGATTATCATGTTTAAATAACACCTCAACAGTACAAAACCAGAGAGTCTGTTATCACAATTTATTCCTCCAATTTTTCTGCATTTTCTTGCTTCTGTTTGACAGGCTCTCTCCACTGCTATTCATCCAATTGGCTCCTATAAATGTTTTTTTTTTTTAATTGTTTTTTGTGAGGTTTCATTCACTACATTATGATTTTCCACACAATTCTTTCTTGAATAAGCAACTCTTTTTATGAAATCTCATTTTTTACACATACACATTGCTGATATTTTCTATATGCTGTTATCAATATAGCTTAGATTTTTCTTAATTAGTTTGTGTGTATATATGTTTACTCTATGGTATATTTATCTGATAAACTTTTATTATCAATAAATATTGAAAACATTTTTAATTTTTTATATAATGTTTATGAGGTATATAGATGATATAGAATTGTACACTTGAAACCTATATAATTTTATTAACCAATGCCATCTCAATAAATTTAATAAAAATTTTTTTAAAGCCAGGATCAACCTACTTGATAGAAGGTAACCTTGATAGTTAAGTTAAAGGAGAGACTAGTGGTCAATACCACCTCCAAAGGCATGATGATTGCAAAATAACAAGGCGCAAGTTTTTCTTGCTTAATATTTTCCCAATATTGAAACCTATTTTGTTCATGTTCATAGTTGTTTATGATTGCAAGGCTATTCTTGTATCACTTATTTTGTCATGGCAGACACCAAAGTCTGACCAGAGATTTTAAATCTCTTTTGATTTAATGATAACATAGTTTCATTCCCTACCTCATCACATTTTTAACTATACTTCTTCAATTTTCTCTTTCCTTTTTCTCTCTTGGATTATTCTTGTCATTTATTTATTTGTGTGAGTTTCTTTTCTTTCTTTCTTTCTTTCTTTCTTTCTTTCTTTCTTTCTTTCTTTCTTTCTTTCTTTTTCCTCCCTCCTTCTCTTCCTCCTTCCCTCACTCCCTCCCTCCCTTCCTTCCTTCCTTTCTTCCTTCCTTTTTTTTTTTTTTTTTTTCTTTTAATGGTTTTTATTACATGAGCTAAGACAAGGGGAGGAGGATTTATTTGCTTTTCCATGCCTTGATATTCCTTGACTTGAATGGTTTCATTTTCTTTTTGGATAAATATTGTTCAATAATTTTTTTGCTTTCTAATTCATTAATTGTTAGCTATTTCTTATCATTTTTTTCCTTCTTTTATTTAGGTGAATTCACTGTTTTTTTAATCATCTAGTAATAACTGCTTGTTTTACTTACTTTTTGTTACCCATTTAATAATGCAAAAATATAACATTTGTATTATTTATCTGAGAGTCACTTTTCATTTACCTTTCATGTAGCAAAAGGATTATTCCTATTGTGGTAAATTATACAAATATTAAAGTTAATTTTTAAAATTTCCATTTGACTAAGAATAATGAGATTATTTTTTAATTTTATCTTTAATTTTCAAGTTAAAAGTTTTTTCTTATAAATCTTAATTTAAAATTTTATTGCATAAGTCAGAAAATGTGATTTCTTTAAGTTAAATTTCATAAATTTATTAAAATCTCTGGATTAACTTTAATCACCTAGTATAAATGACTCATAGATGCTAAAAAAGAAAGAATCAAATGTTGATATGAAAGTCTGATCTTATAAAGTATAGTATTTACAGATTATAAATTCTCTGCAGAGGGAAATAGAAAGGAATACCAAAAATTAGTGATACAACATGTTAAAAGGTGAAGAGTACTATTGAAAAAGAAACAGAATGTAAATCATTGTAGGAAATGGGGATGCTGGAGTTCTTGTTCCTCAGTGTCCTTGTCTGCAAAGTTACAATACTAGTAACTTTGTGAAAATGAAATTAAATTCTATATATTTAAAACATCTTGAATGTTTTATTGATGACATAATAAGTATTCAATCAATGATTATTTTATGTCCTTAATATAAGTGACATAGTAATCTATTATACCTATGCATATACATTTATTAAACTGTTAGCACCCCCATTAGGCAATTACATTAATCATGATGTTTTCTTTGTTTATTTTTTAAAAAGGTAATGCAGAATACACATCAATTTGTTTCCTTTAGATAAATAATTGAAGTAGATTTGGGGCCCAAACTACAACTTTCTTCTACATATTAGCATCAGGCATTCTAGAGTGGTCTGGTAAATTTTTATTTCTCTAAACACTGTCCCTGATCACCAATTTTATCATCTTCTTAAGCTCCATATTTAATAGAGCTTGATAAGTCAAAGATTATTTTACTAGGTATTTATTTCATTAATCTGCATGAAGAACACTTTCTCATATGTTTCTATTATTTATATATTCATCACTTTAAATATTATTGAAAACTTGATTCCAAGAAGTAGCTGATTTTTTTTGTACTATACTAGATGAAAAAAACTAATTTATTTATTTGTATACTTATTTATTTATCTATTTATTCACTCTTTATTATCAAATATGCTAGTACATGATAGGCAAGAAAACAATCATTTGAAGTAATTAATGACCGATTATTAAACAAATGAGTATTGAGCACCTACTATGTGATAATCACTTTCCCACTTATCCTGGAACTATAAAGTTAAATAAGATGCAGCCTTTCCTTACAGGAATAAACAGCCCAGAAGAGGAGTTAGAAGTGAAAACGAGGAGGAAATTCTTATTCTTGGTCTTGGGATAACATATATAGCAAAATCTTGATACAATGAGTTGAAATGTGTTTTCAGATAGCATCTAACTAGTCAGAATATTGTTAAGGATACATTTCTTTGATTTTCAAATGTATTTAGCTCAAAACTTTAAAATTCTTACAATTATATTCCTTCAAACCCTATACAACAAATCTAATCCCTTCTTTCCCTCCTTTAATGATATTCTTCAATAATGAGGCAAATATAATATGTGCTCTGACACTTTCAATTTCATATTTCTCAACATAATAGGCTTGTATTATCCTTTTTGCTGTCCCTCGCTTAAAATTTTAAATAAATTGTAACAGTTAAATATGTAATAGTCGTAGTTACAGATATTTAGTATTGTTTGACCACTGTGAATTAGAGTAGAATCTAACATCATAATACCTTAATCTTATCATACAAACTGTGTATAAGTACATATATAGATATAGAGACAGATGCAGATACAGATTATTATCAGCATTGCACTGCTAACAGAGGCTTTTAATAGCAATAAAATCAATCTCATATCTTCAGGCTGATTATGGAGACTGAATTCACCCACATGACATAACATGAGATTAAATAACTGGTTTAGTTGAAAAAGCAAAAGTCTTATCAGAAACAAGGAGACCACAAAGTACAGAAGGAGAAGAAACAAATATGGTTCTTTAGTTATTGTTGGAGAACTATCTTTGTGTACAAATAAGGTCTTGCTAGATCTAAGAAGTTAATTTTTGTTATCTCTTTATATTGCAGCCTAAAACTATTGAGAAAATTCACCGTACCAATTTACAGCTTGAGTAAGAAATATTTGAAGACATCTGGGTTCCTTCTGGTTTTATAGTATACCCAAATAACACCTTTATCTTTAATTTTATACTTCAGAATGTCTTTCATTTTTGCTTGATTTAATATGCTTCTGTTTTCTTGATTTTTGTCCAATGACCATGTTTTGAAATCCTTAAAAATACCATCCTTTTCTCTCCAACAAGACCCACAGGTATTTAACAATGTACTTGTCTGTAGCATCAATAAATATTTCTTAAATGTTTCTACTCATGGTCACTCAGCAAATATTTTTCTCATAATAATTCTTTTCATTGCTTCTTTGGCCTCTGTGTTTTTCACACTGTATATCAGAAGGTTTAGTATTGGCAGCAAAAGGGTATAAAACATGGACAGGATTTTGGCTCTGTCCTGTTGGTAGCTAGAGCTGGTTCCCAGATACGTAAATATCACCGTTCCATAGAAGAGAGTCACCACCGTCAGGTGGGAAGCACATGTGGAGAAGGCTTTGTATCTGCCCCTCGTAGAGTGTATCTTCAGAACAGTGAGAAGGATCCTCAGATAAGAACTAACTACTATCAGAAAGGTAGTCACTGATGTCGTTCCAGAGAGGACAATAAACAGAATCTCACTGTATCGGGTGTCAGAACACGAAAGTTGAAAGAGCAATGGAATATCACAGAAATAATGGTTAATGACGTTGGGCCCACAGAAAGACAGACTGAGCAAGTCACTCAGGTGAATGAGTGAGTTAGCACAACCTAGTAGGTAGGAAGCGGTCACCAGGTGGATGCACAACGTGGGGGTCATGAGACCTTTGTAGTGAAGTGGGTAGCAGATGGCAGCATACCGATCATACGCCATTGCAGCCAGGAGAAAGCATTCGGTGGTCAGGAACATGCTGACAAAGGAATACTGAAGGAGGCAACCGTGATAGGAGATGACCTTCTGTCCTGCTATGTAGTTCACTAACATTTTGGGAATAAAGACTGAGGAATAGCAGAAATCCAAGAAAGCCAACTGGCAAAGGAAAAAGTACTTGGGAGAATGAAGCTGGGCACTAGCCAGAATTATCGTGATAACCCAGATGTTGCCCACCACAGTAATGAGATAGATCAAGAGAAACAGCACAAAAAGGACAGTATTCAGTTCAGGGTTGTCAGTAAACCCCAGGAGGACGAATTCAGTTATCACACTGACATTTCTGTCAGCCATTTACGTATTTGCCCCTAAGAACAATCTGTAGGGAGAAAGAGGGAAAAGAAAATAACCAAACTGTATACTTGAATATATAAGTTCAATCTACCAGCATCTTTAGAAAACTTCATAGTTTTCATTATTATTAATCATGATCATGATCACGATGATCATCATCATCCAGTTGAATTCGATTATTCAAGTATGAAAAGTTATCTGACACAAAACTGAGTCGAATCAAAGTCTCACCAGGAGATATAAACTGGCATTATGCACCACATAAAAATCCTGGAGAAAGTAACACCCCCTAGGAGAGCCCTAAAAGAATTTGGGGCTTGGAACCTGGGTAACAGTATATTCAGGATTCCAGAACAGAAGGCAAGGATCTCATATTTAAGAAAGAACATCCCAAAACAAAGAACAAATGGTTACTTTTTAATAGGTAATTTTTGACACATCTAGTAAAATTATTCTTTATGACATCTTTTTAATTTAGACAAGCAGTACATATGATAAATATGTTTAAAAATAAAAACAATAAATAAATAATACATATGTTTGTTTATATTTATATATGTGTGTCTGTGTTATATAAATATATATTTCTGTGTATATATGTACCCAATAATATCTAATAAAATCTATAGATTATCCATGAAAATTAAAAATGGAAATCAGGGGTGTCTAGAATAAAGAGTGAAAAAAAAATCGAACATTTCGTCTCATAACATTTATTTGTTAAAACTCACTCGTTCCAAGAAGTCATTCTTTGCTACTCCAGCAGATATGTATCATTTCATCCTCTGATTTTCTATAGTATTTATTATCCAATAGTTTGGATTTTAATAC
>NW_006434904.1:12276-18117 GCF_000325575.1 Pteropus alecto | reverse complement strand
ATCATTTAATTGGTAAAATTTAATAAATGCTGGTTTTGTAGGGGAAAGTAAACAACCATCAGAGAATTTTTAGAAAGTATTCTATATAGGAATAGGGTTTCAATGGCATGGCAGTATGATCCTTAGATGTCCATGATTCTGGGAATTCAAATTTGTCCACAGGTCACATTTGACCTAAGAAGACGGAAAATAGTCATCAAAGCTGGGTTTCGTAAAATCACAATGTGCTCACAGCACAGGACCAAATCCCAAATCTTAGGAATATAAATTCATTGCATTGGCTCCTGGGTCTTTTCTTAGTCAGCATCAAACATGACCCTAATGCAAATGCAGCCCATTTTCCTGATGAATTAGGCCAATTTCCAAATCACAAACTCCAAAGCTACACACATAAAATAAAAAATTAACACATATTTGATAGAGAGTCTCTGGGGGAGAAGAGGAAAGTTTTGTGAGATAAACATCTGCTGATTCCTGATTTCTCTGTGGGTTGAGGTTGAATAGTAACTGATCTTATGTATGAGGTGAAGGAATGGGTGCTCCAAGTGCCCAAACTCAATTTTTGTCCTGATATTTCACGTGAGTATTGATGGAATAGCATCAGATATTTCATTGATGAAGCCCTCATTAGTTTCCTATTAACTAATTATATCTACCATTTAAGGACATTTGGAATCTACTTAATGTGGTTTCATTTACTTATAGGATATAGAAAATATACTACTTATTTTCCAATCTACATTCTATGAATCTGCCACACACTTTCCATTTGCCTCGGAATTCTGAGAGGTTTTTTTCTCATTTTAGCATCTAGTTCCTATTTAATAGCATGATTTAGTAGCTATTTGTTGAGATGAAGTTCAAAATCAGGTCAGCGTTTTTTCCATAAAATAATCCCCTTCCCACATATACATACTTAATAAACTGTGTTATTTTATCTGCATCTCAGGAGGCCATGCCCCTTTTTTATAGGGTGTGTATTGTAACAGAATTTATTTAAAATTGTAAATAGTTCAATTTATTTTTCTGAGTTCAGTTATCTTGCCTGTATATCATTCTTTGAGTTTCATATTGTAGGATATAAGATATTTTATATTTTTGAAATTGTAAAGAACTATATAAAATTTACTTTATTTATTATCATTTTATTTTATTCTGAAAATTTCAATTTTTATACAAATGCTTTTATGGGGCCCAATTTCAAATAATATCTTAAATAATCTTGGAAAATCATGAAGGGTGATACAAATGTTGTATAATGTTATCAGTGCTATTGTTGGTAGTGGCATTTTCTCATTTTGAAAGGCAAGTTTTATATGAATTTCTTTGCATAATTTTCTAATATAATAAGCATTTCAATTTGCTACTTCACAGATACTGAAGCCATTCACTTATATGATTTTGGCTGTCAGTGAGAGGAAGGAAATTTAATCTAGCCTGCCATGTAAAAACACAAATTAATATTTATAGAGCATTCAGATGTCCCATGGTGCTGCTTAAACTATTTACCTGTAGTTATTTCAGTATTTAAAAACAAACTCAAAAATTAAATTAAATTTAATTTAGACTAACCATGAGTGGAAAGGTCATGTAGAACTAAGATTTCTTTCTATGTTTGGGTGTTTACATTTCTTTGAAGTATATCTGACTATAAATAGTCCAGGCTAATTTCAGAAACACATATCTGTCAGTTTTATTAGATAATTCAAGTACCAATACTTCTTGCTTGAAAATTACTTTATTTTTTTCTGTGCTCAACATAAGAACTGGGTTAAGAAATTTTATTATATTTCAATTTTGTTTATATCTTTCTATTTGCGTGTGTGTGTGTGTGTGTGTATTCACATTTCTACCTGCATGCAAAAATTGAAATGTCAACAATTGTCATTTAACCCAGGTTTTCATATGGTTTTTAGGTTAGTTTACACAATAGCCAGCTATATGTACTATGACATTTAATTTTCTAGGCTTTTTTCTTCCACTGTAAAACAGAGGGTTCCAATTACATAAACTCTAAGATTCCTTAGGGATCAATATTTTAATAAATTCATATAGATATCATTATCTCAAGCATTTGTTGGTATACTAATTTAG
The DNA here is from genome assembly GCF_000325575.1 of Pteropus alecto. NCBI lineage: Eukaryota > Metazoa > Chordata > Mammalia > Chiroptera > Pteropodidae > Pteropus > Pteropus alecto. The sequence continues at coordinate 16,023 of NW_006434904.1, read as the reverse complement.
GGTACATATGGTGTAAATATTAACAAGGGATATATTTCATTTCTAGGGCCCTTTTCACAGCATCCTTCACTTCCTTGTTTCTTAGGCTATAAATCAATGGGTTTAACATCAGAATCACCAGGGTATAAAGCACAGATACCACCTATCCTGTTTAAGGAATATTGAGAGCTTGATTGAGTGTAGCTAAAGCCTCTAGAGCCATAAAATAAAGTCACAGCTGTTAGATGGGAAGCACAGGTGGAGAAGGCTTTGTGTCTTCCTGCTGCTGAGCGGATCCTCAGGATCGCAGCGACAATGAAGGTGTAGGAGATCATCACAGTCAAGAAAGTGATCATTGCAATAATGCCAGAGAAGATTAAAAGCAACAATTCATTCATAGATGTGTCGGAACATGACAGCTTCAAAAACGGGGGAAGGTTGCAGAAGAAGTGACTGATGACATTGGGCCCACAGAAAGACAGTTTCACCAAGCCAATTGTGTGTGTCAATGAGTTGATTATACCTCCTACACAAGATCCAATGACCAGGGCAACACAAACTATTTTAGTCATAGCCACTGTGTAAAGTAAAGGGTTCACAATGGCCATATAGCGGTCATACGCCATTGCAGCCAGCAAGAAGCCCTCAGTGGTAAGGAGTGACACGAAAAAAAAGTACTGCACGATGCATGCATAAAATGAGATTGTCTCTCGTTCAACAAAGAAGTTCAGCAGCATTTTGGGTGCAAAGACTGATGAATAGCAGGCATCGACAAAGGACAGGCTGCTAAGGAAATGATACATAGGCGTTTGGAGTTTGGGAGTTATTCGGATTAGAAAGAGCATTCCTAGATTCCCCACTAAGGAAATGGTATAGATAAGCAGAAACAACACAAGGAGGACCACTTTCAGTTCAGCACTATCTGTCAGTCCCAAGAGGATAAACTCAGTAACCAATGTAAAATTAACATCAGCCATGTGTTCGTTTTCCTTGGTACCTGTTAACAGTAAAATGGGAATAAATGGAGAATAATCATGCTACACCAGCAAGGCTACTTTGAATCCTCAATGGGCTGTGCACCTTGAGTTCTGACTTCTCTGCTCTGGTTGTTTCAGCTATAAAATTAGAAAGTTGTAAGTAGAGTCTCTAGTATCTTCAAGCACTGTATCTACCTGTTCCATAGGCAATTCCATGTATGAAAAATGAAAACATACGGGCCTTAGCTTCGGGATGTATTTAAAATGATGATCTTAGTGTGAAGAGGGAAAGAAAATGAGTGAGTTTCATTGTACCGTATGGAAAGAAAGGTTTAGTTTATAAAACATAATAATCGAAGTTGAAAATTTAATCTAAGTTACCATGAAAGTCTCTTAAACTTCTCACTTTGGATTTAATAGTAGCTAATGCCAAATCTATCAAGGTGTAAGAATAAACTACTGTGGAATTTAAATCAAGAAATTTCACTTATACCTTATTTTTAGTTTATATTCCACATTTAAAAAAAATTGGATGACATAAAAGGCAAGGCCTTCACATCCACAATCTCTGGAGCCAACATTAGAAAATATCCAGAGGCACTGGCTTTGGTGAAGAGTGCCCACTGGAGATGGGCAGAGAGGGTACTCTAATCTGGAATATGAAATATAATGAACAGTAACTTATAATTGGTCTTAAATATTTAATAGAAGTAACTTACTCAGAAAACAGTCTTTATACCTGAGAAAAATCAAAGTAAACTTATAAAATAAAGTGAACCTATCAAATATACAGATACTTCTTCATAATATTTTAGTTTTTTTGATATTGCAATGCATTTCCTAAAATATGCAATGGCTTTTTCCACTTAATCAATACAAATTTGTTGATTATTACTACATTTTACTTGAAAATTTTAACTATATTTTCACATTTAGATAAACATGAAAATAAATGTTTTAAACAGTTCACAATACTATAACTTTACCTCTGTAAATAAAAGATGATATTTTTGGTGCCTTCATTCTTTCACTTGCAAGACATTATTTCTAGAGTACCATAGGTAAAACTTGAAAAACAACATTGCCAGATTAGTGAAATAATAAGAAATAAAAAAGAGAACTATGTTAGATCTAAAATATCTACAGTGACAGGTGAGTAATCCCCATGGAAATATGTAGTTATAACACATTGCAATTAATCCTTTAGGGAAAAAAAAATATTTCAAATTGAATTAAAACATTGATTTTTTTTTATTGTTCCAGTAGAAGTTGCATAAAATTTTGATGTTAATGTAAAAAAAAAACGAGTTTTAAGTGTAGGATAAGGGTTAGGAATAAATGATCAAATTACAAATTCCTCCCACCCCTGTAACTTGAAGTGTTTATCGGATTAAAATCCAAACATTATCTTTTCTTATTTCCCATCGTTCTTTCTTTTTTTTTTTTTTTTTTTGTATTTAACTGCTTTGCCATATGCATGTATATGGGACATTCAAATAAGTAAATTTAACTTACCAGTGGAAGAAAAAAAATGTTCAACACCTTAGCTAATTTAAGAGCGTCATGACCACTCATTTTCATGGTTTACTTCTCTATATTCCCCCAAACAGAAACAAAACTATGGGAAATGAACGCAGTGTAAACATATATATGCCTTACTGTTAATGCGTACAGCTGAAACTTATTGGATTTCATTAACCAATGTCACCATAAAAAATTAATTAATTAATTTTAAAAAAATACACAAAAATAACTAAATTTGTCTGATGTTAACAGTTATACATAAATGAAGTAAACAGTAGCAGTTATAGGTAGCAGTTTTGAAACTGAATCTTCCCCTTTAATATACGAGAACAAAAGACACAGCCTCCATGGTGTGGAAGCAAGAGCAAGATGCTCAAAACACAACTGTATCGAAAGATAGATTTGGAATAAATGTTCAGTTTTACATTTACCATAATTCCAATGGGAATAGAGCCCCTGGAGTTAATCTTCTCATTAAAAAGATATAGTGAACTTATTATTTAAAGTTCCTCTGGGTTTCTTGAGAGATTTAGGAAAATCTCAAGAATTTAATGGCTCTCTTAAGGCATTCAATTTCCTGAACGTTACAATGAACAGAGGAAAATATAGGGCAAGAGTGGGGAAAAAAACAAACAAACAGAATATATGACCTCTGAAAAAAATGCAAGAGAATCGATAATGATGGCAGGTCAATGCTTTAGCAATGGAAGCTTTTCAGAATATGTTATCTGGGCGTAGTTTTCAGAAACACACATGCACACACACACACATCCACAACCAAAACCCAAACCTCAGCGGGATTTAAACTAGTAGAGCAAGACCTGGTAAAAAGCAATTCCATTCTATTTTTTTCTTGAATTATGAGAATGGCATCGAAGAAAATTAAAACGATTGCTATTTTGAGATTTCAGGTCAAGATGGAATAATCTCAGAATCACATCAAAATTACCACTAAACTGCAGAACAGTCATCATCGGGAATCACCTGAGGTCTGGCTGAACAGAAGTCTTGTAATGGGACACACGTAAGAAGTCCTATAATGGGACACATGTAAGAGGCCGCCTTCAGACTGTGATTTCTATATTCTCAAACCCTGTGATTTATGACCTTGCCTGTAGTGCCTAAGGATCTGGGCTACGGGCACATCAGTTCTCATCCCAATAGCCTGCATTCGTAGGAGGCAACAAATTGGACTGAATCTGTAAAGAGATAATTGCAAGCTGGGATGGTCTTCATTTTCAAGACAACTCAGGATCCGAGTTCTCTC
>NW_006434904.1:0-12263 GCF_000325575.1 Pteropus alecto | reverse complement strand
CAGGAAGGACAAAATAAAGGGGAGAGGAGGAATGACAGAGGTGGAAAGAACTGTGTCTCAGGTTTAGAGAAATCGTCACATGTCACTTTAGCTTATAATACATTGGCCATGTTTTTGTCTAGGCTATCTACAAAGGATGCTGTAAAGGGAAGTCTTTATTCTGAATAGCCATAAGTTCAGTTAAAATTTTAGGGTTCTATTCCTTTGAGAATATAAGAGAGTAGATTTTGGGGAAAAACTATCGGTCTTTGACATGGGATATCATGGTAGATAGATGATAGATCTCAAAGAACACGTTAGTAGTAACTTTTATTTACTAACACAATGGCTCTTCTTTAGAGGCTTGAAGAATCGTGCAATGAGATCACGTCTATATGAAACTTGCTTATTTCATAAGCTCAAAAACAAAAAAAAAAAACGAAAAACTACTGCTGGTTTGAAGGCTGCCATGAACCCAATCGCCCATCTCTTGAATGTTTATTTCTCTATCTAGCATGCGTTTGCTGATAGACAATTTTGGGGGATTTTGTTTTTATCTTAAAATGAATTATGAGGAATTCTAATAGCTATATTTCACAGTGTTCCCATATATCTGTGTATATATGTGTATGTATATACATATACACATATTTATACATAGACACATATACATATATGTGTGTAAATACATACTTTGTATATATACATATATATGTGAAAAGTTCTTTACTCCTTATTCCAAAAACTATTAAATTTTTCCTTTCTAAATGCAAATTTCCTAAATTTCTAAATTAACAGCTATTGAGACAGGTGGTAGAAGTAGAGACTAGGTGACATTCTAACCAAAAATATTCAATGCCGTTATGCATACATTTCTGACAGGTGTATAAAAATGGTACGGACACTTTGGAGAACTGTTTGGCAGTGAGCTGAATATGTGTCTGACTTATGTCCCAGGACTTACACTTAGATATGAGTGTGTATGTCCACAAACATACATGAACAAAAATGATCTTTTGTTCTTTTTCTAGACTTTATGTGCTGGCTAGGATAATCTCTAGTTTCAAATACAAGTAGTTATTGTGAATATCCCCATCTTGCACCCAAAATCAATCATGGATGTGGTAATGCTGGCTATCTTATCATTAACATTAGCTATAATGTGGCTGTAGGTATTTAAACTCTACAAATATTTTACTGAGTTTTTATCATTATGAGATTTCAAAATTTATAAATATTTTTAAACATCTTTTATAATTATGTTTCCTCTGTTAGACCAATTTAACTACACTCTTTTCCTAAAATAAGTCCCTCGCTTCAGAATTTTGGCTTCTCTGGTATAAGATATAGTAGCCTATAATTACCTCTTTACATAACGTCCTTTTCAGGTTTTAATATCTATGTTTTAGTGGTCTCATAAAATTAGCAATTTTTTTCTTTCCTTTCTCTCTGAAAGAATCTTAGAATAATGTTCTTTATTGCCTGTATATCAGGAACACATCACCAGGGAACAGATGAACCTGGAATTTTCCTTTAGAATATGTTTTATCATTATAAATTCAATATTTTAAACATATTTAGAATTATTTAAATATTCTAATTATTTGTACTTGTTTTGGTAAGTCTTGCTTCTCAAGAAACTTTTTATTTTATCTAAGATTTCATCTTATGAATTTTTTAATTGTTATAGAACCTCTAATGATATTCTCTTTTTTGTTTATGGTATTAGTAATTTGTGTTTACTGTCATTTTTCTTGATGAGCTTTGCTACAATTTCATCATTTTTGTTATCCTTTTAAAAGAATGATTGTTGATTTTCTCTCATGTAATTTTTATTTTCTATTTTTATTTTCTTCCTACTTTCTTCAATTTATTTCAAAAATATTGTAAACTTTGCATTGTAATCTTTTAAAATGTAGATTATTTATGAGTGTGTTGAATAATTTCCAACCATGTGAAGATTGATTGGTTAGCTTTTTGTCATCCACTTAAAGTAAAATCCACTGAGATCAGAGAATATCCTCTATATGATTTCAAATATTGATTTTTTTTTATGACACACATGTCATCAATTTTTAAATGTTCCATGTGTATTTTAGAGAATTAGTATTTTGTAGTTTCATAATGTTCAATGTATTTCTACCAGGTCAGTTAAATTGATCATGCAATAATTTTATTTTTATCAACTATTATCTGTCGATTACACAGAGAGCTATTTTAAAACCTCCAGCAATATCTGTTAAATTTATCTCACCTTCATCAGCTTCTTGATAAGTATTTTGAAGCCGATTATTAGGTAAATACAAATTTAAGATTCTTTCTATTTTACCACATAAAATACCTTTTTAAATAATAATAATTTCCCCTTAAGGTTTGCTTTTTCAGGTATGAATATAGTGACACCAGCTTCCTCTACATATGTTTGCATGGTATAAATTTTTCCATCTTTTTACTTTTAATTTGTCTATGTCCTTGTATTTCTTGTCAAAAGCATATATTTGCTTCTTTTTTTAAGTCCACTCTAGTGGCTCTCAACATAGGCAATTTTGCACCCCCACCTCCCAAGGCGTATTTGACAATGTCTAGATTCGACTTTGGTTGTCTTAGAATTAACATACAATGAACAGGCTGACCTCCACAACAGAAAATCATCTAGCCCAAAAGGACACCAGCTAAGGTTTAAAAACACTAATTTAGTTTGCCAATCTTCATTATTGTATGTAAATATTAGCATAGCTCATTCTGCATGGGGCATCTCACTATCAGATTTATGTTTTCCCTTCTGAATTTCATTTCTTCCTTGTGTACCTGTAAATTAATCAAGACTTTACAATAAATTTTATCTTATTTATTGGAGTCTTTTATCTAGGTATTTCAAAATCTCATTTTGGTGGCAGGAGAAATTGTAATATATCTTTTCCTTATCAGAAACTTTTTAAAATCGATAACTGACCACATGTAACACCAGAAGAAACTTTGAACACTTTATCTCTTTTTGACATTTATGTTATTTTTGTCCTATTTTTTGCTTCTCCATATGTTCTTATTTCCTTAGAAAATTATTTTTGGTATGGCTATAATCAGTAAATGTTGTTTTAAAAAATTTATTTTTAATTATAGTTGACATACAGTATTATATTTGTGTCAAGTGTACTTCAAAGTGATTTGACATTTATATACCTTACAAAGTAATTACCACAAGTCTAGTAACTGTCACTTTACATAGTTATTATAATATTATTGACTCTATACATCTTTGTGACGTTTTATAACTTGAAGTTTGTACTTGTTAATCAGTCAGTATTCTTTAAAATTGTCTATATATTTACTCTTGTGGATGTTTTTCTTCATTATGTTCTGTATTTACATTGGGATAATTTCTTTTTGTTTAAAACGTTTTTCAGTGTGTCTTAATATAGTCTGAAAGATTCTTACAGCATTTAAAAAAAAAATAATGTCTTTATTTTTTCTGTCTATTTTTGAAGAATATTTTTCCCTGAGGATAGAATATTAGATATTTACTTTCTTTTTCATGCATACTTGAAAAATGTTAATCCATTTGCCCTGCATTTTATAATTTCTTTGAAAAGTTGACATGAAATCTTAACTGTTGTTCTATTGACCAGGAAGTACCTATGTATGGGTTTCTCTGTCTTTTTTAACTTGGGATATTCTTCCCTTTTTAAATATGTTTGTTGAAAACTTTTCACTTTTGAAAAAAATAGTTATTTTATCTTGAAATACTTATTTTATTCATTGTCTCCTTTTTTTCTAGAACATTAATTACATGTATTTCATACCATTTGATTGGGTCACACATGTCTCTCGTGCTCTGCTTTATCTTCTAATTTTTTTCTCTCTGCTCTGCAGTTTAGATAATGTATATTAGAGTTTGTTTGAGTTTATTAGTCTTGTCTTTTGCTTTATCTGATATGCTTTAAATCCTTCCTGTGAGTTCTTATTTTTAACTTTTGTGGAATGTTTTTTTCATTTCAGAACGCCATTCGTTTCAGTTCTTTTTTTTTTTTTTTTTTAAGAATCGAATAGGCATAATGGATGTACAAAAAACTGCACATATTTAATACAGAGAATTTAATGTTTTTGGACATGTGCATACACCCATGAAACCATAACCACAATTAAGTTTAAAGACATATTGATCACCTCTAAAAATTTCCTCATGTCTCTTTATTTTGTTTTGTTTTATTTTATTAAATTTATTGGGGTGATATTGGTTAATAAAATTATGTAGATTTCAAATGTATAATTGAATAATACATCATACCTATATGGCATTGTGTGTTTGTCACCCCAAGCCAAGTCTTCAGTCACCATATATTTGACCCTTTTTACCCTCTTCTGCCTCCCCCATGCCTTTTCCCTATGTTAACCCCCATACTGTTATCAGTGTCTATGAGTTTTTGTTTATTTATCTAATTTCTTCATTGTTGCTTTCAGTTTTATATCCCACATATGAGTGAAATCATACAGTCTCCACTTTTTCTATCTGACTTTTTTCACTTAGCATGATATTCTCAAGATCCAAACATGTCGCAAAATGTAGTATTTCATCTTTTCCTGTGGCTGAGTAATATTCCGTTGTGTTGTAGGAATAGTTAACATGAGATCCCATCTTTTAAAAAACATTTAAGTACACAAAAGAGTATTGCCAACTATGAGCAGTATGTTATATAGCAGATCTCTAGAACTTATTCATCTTGCAGAACTAAAACTTTATACCCATCGAACAGCTTCCCATTTCCCCCTTCCTCCCAGAGAGACAGCTGCACACTCGTATCTACCCCAGTATTATTCACAGTAGCCAAGATATGAAAACAACCTAAATGTCCATCATCCAATGAACGGATAAAGAAAATGTATATTCATAGAGGAAAGTATTATTCAACCTTAAAAAAGAAAGAAATCCTTCAATTTGTGATACAAGTCAACCTGGAGGATATTATGCAAGTGAAATAAGCAAGTCATAAAAAAGTCAAATACTGTGTGATTCTATTTGTAAGAAGTTTCTAAAATAGCAAATTCATAGAAGCAGAGGATAGAATATTCCTGTTTAAATGTATTAATCTTCCCTCGAAATATTTCATCTTAACCAAGTTTTCTAATTTTTTCTCTATTTTATTCAAAATGTTAAATATAGTATTTTTTTGGTCTTTTTCGTACTCTAGCATATAACTCTTCTATAGTACTGCTTATATTTGGTGCTTTCTTATTTTTTTATGCATTCTGGCTTTTTATATGTAATTAAAATCTTCATAGTAACTGGAGATGACATTACTTTCTACAGGGGAGGGTTTCACTTTCCTGAAAAAGCATGAAGAATGAGACTGATTATGTGAATTCAATTATTAATTGGTCTTCTGGTTTTTAAGCATTGCACCAGTTTCAGGAGTATAGATTTTTCAAAAAGTTAAGAGCTGAGACTCTCCTTCCAGCCCTTAAGCTCTGTAGGAAACTCAGTTTTAATTCTTTGAATTTAGCCTCCGGCCTACACCTCTTCAAATTGCTGCAAATATCTTGAGGGAGCTGCTGGGCTTGCATGATGCAGGCTTTTATTTCTGGGGGGACATTATTAACCAAACACCTAGAGACTGAGAAAGATTGCACTCTGTCTTTCTAGTTCATTCTGAATCTCTAGTGTCAGTGATCATCTTCTAGTACTGAGGAAAGAAAATTCTAGCCCTTCTGCGCTTGACTTGAAGCAGGATCAAAATCTAGCAAGTGTCTTGAAAAGAAAATCTACATTATATTTATTTCTGGCTGCTTCCTGTGGCAGGACTGTGTGTCTTCTAAGCACAGCAAGAGTTGGGGAAATTTCAACCTGCCCTTGTGGTCCAGATCAGCTTCTTTCACACTCTACCTCCGACCCCTTTCAAGTTCTTGAAGGGAAAAACTGTGGTGTTTAAACTTCTATATAATCCAGTTCATCTTGCCAGTTTACATAACTGTTACTGCTCCACTGTTTTCTCTTTCCTCAGAGCAGTCACAAGGCACAAGTTCAGAATCAGTAGCTCTTTGTTTTGGTAGATCACAATCATTAATATTTGTATTGCTGGGGATACCTCTAAATGTTCCTCTACTTTTGAGAAGTTCTCCACTTAAGACTGTCTATCTATCTATAACCTGTTATCTATCTATCATCTATCTATCATCTATCTATCTATCTATCTATCTATCTATCTATCTATCTATCTATCTATCTATCTATCTATCATCATCTAGCTAGCTAGCTAGCTATCATCTATCTATCATCTATCATGTATTTATCTACCTATCATCTGCATCATCAATTTATCATTTATCATTTATCTATCATCCATTATCTGTCTGTTCTTATATCTATTATTTGGTCTCCAGGTCTGCTCAGGCTCAGATATGGCTGAAACTCTGAAAGGAAATACAACCATGTGTGGTGTAGCCGGCAAAGTATCTGCCAAAGATTCTACTGGTTTCTCTGAACGCTTGAAGAGTCCTCCATGCATGAGGCCTGCATTTTCAAGGGTGAGATAAAGTCAGCTCACCTCTCCATGTCTATATCTCTCTGAGTTCTAAACCACTCCACTTCTGGTTTCCTTAATAACCACTCAGTTTTAACAACATATAAAGTCTATGTCTTGCCTAGTTTTTATTGTCACTTTTGAAAAAATGCTATTTTAATAACAAACTACTCCTTCCACCAAGAAGTAAGAGTGTTCTATTATTTTATAAGTACTGTTACCTATGTTTTTCTAACTCTTAATTTTGAAACATTTTAAAATTACAGAAGAGATTCAAAGATAACACAAATTTGCAAGAATGGTTAACTATCGTTTATGTGTCAAATTGCATAAATGTATCTCGATTATAGTTCTATTTGTGATCATATCTGTGATATGATTTTCAAGAAATTATCTATTTTCAGGTTGATGTTACGTTAACAAAGCCATAGAGGATATTGAGTCAAGTCGAGGTTCTCTTCCAACATATTGACCTTTTTGCTGCATCTTTCACATCCTTATTCCTGAGGCTGTAAATCAGTGGGTTGAGCATGGGGATCACCAAAGTATAAAACACAGCAGAGACCTTCTCCTGTTCCAGGGAATACTGAGAGCTTGGCTGAATGTAACTAAAGGTCACAGACCCGTAGAATAAGGTCACAGCGGTCAAGTGGGAGGCACAAGTAGAGAAGGCTTTGCGCCTCCCCTCAGCTGAACGAATTCTCTGGATGGCAATGATGATGCGGATGTAAGAGACCATGATGATAATGAAAGTGAACATTGCAATGACCCCAGAAAATACCAAAATCAGCATCTCATTTTTATGAACATCAGAGCAAGAGAGCCTCAGAAGAGGAGGAAAGTCACAGAAATAATGATTCACAATGTTAGGACCACAGAAGTCTAGTTTGAGCAAACCTATTGTGTGTGTCAGAGAGTTGATGAGGCCGCCCAAGTAAGATGCAAGAACCATCTGGATACAAACTCTTTGGGTCATAATGACTGCATACAACAAGGGATTGGCTATTGCCACATAGCGATCATACGCCATCACAGACAGGAGGATGCCCTCTGTGGTTACATAAACTGAAAAAAGGAAACTCTGCAAAACACAGCCAGAAAATGTGCTGGACTTGTGTTTTGATAGGAAATTGACCAGCATCTTAGGAGCAAAGACAGTAGAGTAGCAGATATCACAGAAAGAGAGGTTGCTAAGAAAGAAGTACATTGGAGTATGAAGTTGAGCATTTAACCAGATCAGAGTGATCATTCCCCAATTACCTACCATAGTGATAAAATAAATAAAGGTAAAAAGCAGAAAGAGAGGGATCTGCAAATTTGGATTTTCCGTTAAACCTACCAGAATGAATTCCTTCACACCTGTATGATTCCAACCTGCCATGCATTCAGGTTTATTCAGCTCTTTAGCTGCAGAACAGTTGATACCACTCAGATGAAACAGTATGATTTCCTCCATGATCTGGTATCCATAATAGCAAAGACCAATGAGCTTTACCCTGTAGTTAGATGAAGAAAAGAAATTAACTTCAGCAGTGGACCTTATGTGTGCTAGAAAATCCACCTGTAGTGATTCAATTTATTGTGACTAGAGATTATTTTATTCCCTGCTTCTCAGTTTCCACATCCTAAAAATTGGAGAAAAGAAACCTTCTTAGAGTACAAAACTCTTAATAGATAGAACTGACATTCAAATACAGATATGCCCCATACTAAACCCCTGATTCATTCTATGACATGTAACTCTTTAGCTTATATGTGATACAAACTGTGGCGCTCTGTGATAGAAATTATTTCCGTATCTCGTGGGTAACTTGTCCCACGTTTTCACTGGCAGTTAACTCATGATGCTCACTTTCATAGTACGCAATCCCCTTCCTTTCTAAATCTCAAAAGAACTGCCTCACCTTCTGCTCAGATTCTCCAATTCGGACAACAGTGCCTGTTCTCCTGAAGAACTGAGTCTGGAGAAAGAGATAAAACAATCTTTTCACTTGCTATTTAATATTTAGGCCAATAAAAAAATAGCAGGGCAATTTAACTTGAAAACTCTTTCCTTTAGCATTTTTATATAATTTTACATTCACATCTTTAATTTTATCAGCATTAAAACAAGAACCCCAAAGCACCAATGTGGAGAGACAAGGTATGTGTCTGAGATACCAAAACTATATCTATCAGTTGCATCCAACTTTCAAAAAGGTAGGCTGTTCTCTGTTTCACTTCTTTTCTGATAATATACTAATATATAATGGTATAATACTAATTTAATAAAATTTATGGTTATATATTAATAAATCGATGCATGTATATTTTCACGCATTCAATAAATGTATATTACTAATCTGTGCTAATATATGTTATATTTGGTAGCGATAAAGCAATTAATTAGAAAAATGTCATGCTTTTAATGAGTTTATATTTTATTAAGAAAATAAACACCCATTGATATACTATATACAATTATATATTTTACTATGAACAAAAGTAAGGAAGAGGAGGTGAATAGAAAATGACAGTGGGTACTCTACTATATAGTGTTTTAGTTTCCTATTGCTACTATAACAAGTTGCCACAAATTAGTGGCTTAAAATAACAATCATTACTTTTATGCCAGGCTCTGTGCTAAGCATTAGAGATCGCAAGATGATATAGGAGCTGTGCACCCATGGAACTTGAAGTCTACTGAGATTAGGATTTGGGTAAGCTTGGGATGTAATCTTCAGGGTATTACTAAATCAAAACCAAAATTTTCATCTATGAGTACATAAGCTCATCCCTCACAAACTGAGGTTGTAAAATAGATCCTGTCTCTCTATATACACAGTTTTTTTTTTGTTTTTTTTTTTTCAATCCTGTCTATATTTTAGATCAGTGGCTTTGGGAAGCACAGTGAATCCAAGTCTAACTTCATCCAAGGAAAGAAAGAACGACTTGTTGGAAGTGACAAGAATGTTTTTTCTTGTCAATAAAAGCAGTTTGTAAAATCTAGAATCAGAGTTTCATAACTTGGAAATAAGCTCAATTAAAAAAAAATTTTTAGAGATGAAGGGACATTTGCATGTTTTTTAATGAGAAGTTTTTTCTTCTGCAAGTCTGTGTAGTGTAATGAGAACAACACACTGGTGTGTATTAGAACTGAGAAGGCTTGAGTTCCAATATAGCCCTGCACTTGGCCTGCTGTATATTTCACCATGTATAACATACCATACAGAAAACAAAAACAACAGAGTTTGTATAATTTTACCATTTATCATTTAGAGAAAAAGAAGAAAAAATTGAGTTGCTGCCAATTTAACTGCTATGAGGTTTCATGTGGTAGACGTGCACTGATATGATATTGATGAACAAGATGCAACACCAGGACCCAGAAAAAACAAGTGTGATTCCAAAAAACTGGCAGTAAGATATCTAGTAACAACTTTATCTATTGAACTCATAGTCGAAAACTATAAATAGAGAAAAACATTACCAAGGATCAAGGTATGACTTTCTACCACGATGTTAGAATTACAGTGAGAATAGATTCATTCTGTCACTAAATTCAGGGCTTTTGATATAACTCAGTGTCATCTTCCTAATTAAGAGACTGCTTTAGAATATTAATAAGCATGAGTAGTCTCTTAGAAAAACAAATACTGGAAATAACAGTTTTATAACCTAATGGTATGCTCAAATGCAATTTTACAACTTTTAGATTAATGTCTTGAAATGTCAGGATGAAAATGTGGTATTTGTTTAAAATATATAAAATTCCTTCACAGTAATTTATTTTTGATTTATGACTCTAAAGGGATGGTGGAAAATATATAATCATTAGTGAGGAAGGACGTAGTTACTGCTAAGATACTGGTGAGAAAAATCATAAATTAAAAGCATTTATCATTACAGTGAAAAAATGAACCAGGCCAAAATGCCTATCAAAAAAGTTAATGATTTTCAAAATAATAAACTTGCCATACTGTAGGTTCATAGTTGTTAACCAGAGTTAAACTATCTCCTTATATGCTTTCATGGAGATTTGCCCATAGAATATTATTATGTTGACACAATATTTGTAAATGAATTTATTATAAAATATTATAAACAAACATTATATATAATTTCTTGTTCATAGTATTGCTTATATTATTATAGAATATTATATATGTATAAATATATAACTGTTATGTGAAATATGTTGTACATATAAATTCATTAGTATATAAATGTATTTATACTTCAAAATAATGTATACTGCATGGTTTTAAATAAAATGTTTACAAGACACGAAGAAGCAAAATATTAATAACACACACTAAAAAACTTAACAACAATCACAGATAAAAAATGTAAAAACCCACTATCAATGACAACCTTGACATACTAAAAGACCCAAAACTATTTAGCTTAGATAGTCTAATTTGAAAACAATATATTCTGATTTGAAGACTATTATATTCAGGCATACTAGAGTTGTAGTGGGAAGGAGTAGCAGCTTGTGATAGCAAAAACAGTCGAGCTCTGGGAAACAAGTATGTATGTATATACTCAGGTTTGTTACAGACTCAAGGAAAATAGAAAATTATTCTTAAAATATTATTAGTGGAATCATAAAATAAAATTAATGTAAAGGATTTCAAAAACTAATACATAAGATTGAGAAGAAATGATCTTCCTTGTAGTATACTTTAAATACTTTACAATTCTCAGCTACCCCATTCTCTATTTTCCAGAGAATAAATGAAATTTTCTGTTAATATGCAAGTAGCTTAAGTTTCTTTATGAACCAAATATTAAATGCCATAAAAATACACACAGTCTCTTTCACACCCAAATATTAAGTACAGATGTTAGGTAAATATTGCTCTTTTCACAAAATAAGAACGTTTGAAAGATAAATAGTCTGTTTGGGAAAAATACTGAAATCATACAGCTGGTAACAAATTCTTTTAGTGTGGAATAACAGGAAATATCAAAAGCTTTAATAAACCTTCATTACCACTTCCTAAACATACTCACAAATAAGCCATTTTCAGAGGAAGCCGAGTATCTAGAGAAGACCAGGTTTTCATGGGTCTTAAAGGACTTGTCACTGAGAGTAGAGAGTTTTTATGTTTCTTTTTCTTCTGGGAACAAAAACTGTAGCTCATTGAGTAGATGTGAATCTCAGATGTCCACAGGTTGCATAATTAGCATCTTTTCTGGTCTCTTGAGACTGGAACTAATCAGAGCAGCAGGTCCTCTCAAGAGCTGTTCAGTAGATACCTCTGGTTTCCCTTTGAAATGGTGTTTCAGTCACATATTTGCTACTCATAATAGTGTTTGAAGGTACTAATGGTGAAATAACTGAAGTTTCCTTTTTCCTTTAAAATAGGAACATGCATATATATTATTCTATCTACCTCACTGATTCATAATAAAATTGATGTAATTAATGCATGACACTATACTCCAAAACTTTTAACAATATTCACATAGAATTTTTATGAGAGATTACACACACACACACACACACACACACACACACAAATAATTGAAATGCTTTGGACTTATTTATGTTAAAATCTATGTCTTCCTTCAGTATAATAATTCGATAGGCATCCTTAAGCTGTGGACAGTGTGATTATTTTGCATAATTTCACATAGGTTTATTAGCTCTTTACATAATTTTGTAGTTAGCTCTCTTCAATCATACAAATAATATAGCAATTATTTATGTGTTTGGAAAAGGTTAGGAGATGGTTTTGTTAAGTTCTGTTAATCTGTTAGCCTGTCTTAGGTATTTTAGCA
>NW_006434903.1:0-862 GCF_000325575.1 Pteropus alecto | reverse complement strand
TTAATGGTGGAAAACTAAAAACCTTCCAAGATCAGAAACAAGAAAATGATGTCTGCTGTCACCACTGTTATTCAATATAACACTGGAGGTCCTAGCGAGTGCAGTCAGGCAAGAGAAAGATATAAAATACATCCAAATAGGAAATGAAGAAGTCAAACTGTCACTATTTGAGGATGGCATGATTCTCTGTATAGAGAACCCTAATGACTCCACGAGAACACTACTAGAAACAATAAGCAAATAGCGTTCCTATATTCTAATAATGAATTGTCAGAAAAAAAGTGGAAAAAATAATTCCTTTTGCAATAATGAAGTGTCAGAAAAAGAAGTGGAAAAAATAATTCCTTTTGCAATTGCAACAAAAAGAATAAAATATCTAGGAATAAATCTAACGAAACATGTGAAACACCTATATAATGAAAACTATATGACGCTATTAAAAGAAATTGAAGAAGATACAAAGAAATGGAAAGATACCCCGTGTTCTTGGGTTGGAAGAATCAACATAGTTAAAATGACCTTATTACCACAAGCATTATACAGATTTAATGCAATCCCCATCAAAATTCCATTGGCATTTTTTTTTAAAGAAATAGAAGAAAAAGTCATCAGATTTGTATGGAAGCACAAAAGACCTCCAAATTGCCAAAACCATCCTGAGGAAAACAAACAAGGCTGGAGGCATCACTCTGCCCGACTTCACATTATACTACAAAGCAACAATAATCAAAATGGCATGGTATTGACAGAAAACAAAAACAAAAACAGAAACACAGACCAGTGGAAAAGAATTGAGAGTCCACAAATAAACCCATGTTTATATGAGGAAATAATTTTCGACAAAAAAGCCAAAATCATACAG
>NW_006434902.1:0-766 GCF_000325575.1 Pteropus alecto | reverse complement strand
TAATTTGCTCCAGAAACCATTTGTTCATCTTTCTGGCAGTGCAGGGTATCTCTAGAGCTCTCCTTCAATACCACATTTTGAATGAATCTTTTTTTTTTTCTTATAGCCTTCCTCACACGCACATACTGACTTCGTAAAAAAGTAAGCAACAGGCGTAGGGCTGTCTACTTAACTGCAAATTAGCTAATAAAGTTTTCAGAGCAGAAACTTTTACATTTACTGACAGGTTAATGGAACAGTGCTTGTCATATGGAGAGCATTGATAAACATTTGTGGGTAAATAGATAAAAGAAGGTGATTACATTTTTAAAATGTAAATTTCACTCTTTAAATATGTCATTTTTTCTCAATGATGAGATTCATAATTCATCATTTCTTAGATTATATACATGTTTCTGTATATCACTTATCTGAGAATTACTTCAATATGCGAATATTTTACGCTGTTTAAACAAATTAATAAGGCAAATGCATGTAGTAAATTGTAAATTAAGCATATAGGATGAATAGTTTCTTTATTTCATTATTGTTTTCTAAAACGCATAGGTGGGTTGCTTTTTTCGGTAGCAGACTGAAAAACATGTAGATTAACTAAATAACAGTAATGTCTATAGATTTCTCTTGAGATTCAATAAGAAATAACGTAATTAGGATATATTCTGATGCTGAGCCTTGTATTATCCCCAATGCAAAAGGTAGGAATTTGCCATTATCAAGGGATTCATTGCACCAGAGTAAAAAGAGTTGGGAAGGAGTCCTCATGTCT
>NW_006434901.1:616702-624004 GCF_000325575.1 Pteropus alecto | reverse complement strand
CAGCCACTTTGGGGTTGTGGGTGGGATTCCTGGGGCAGTAACGGAAGGAGTGCCGAATTCCTGTCCCAGTGTGGTGATCGGAGCGCATAGACTAGCTGGTTCGTGCCGAATGTTAAAAGCAGGCTCACAGAAGAAAGGTGAGGTGCACATGAGGACAATGCACAGTTTGGGGAATGTCTGTGAGCTTCGTTTACTGTCCCTTGCCTCAAGGGTCCTTGACAGCTGACTCTACCCAGGTGCTGGCTGTGGTTCATTCCTAACGCTGTCCCTAATTGCAGCGTCCTTCCACTGGGTCATTCCCAGTATGATCGGCTGGCCAATGCTGGAACCTGACCTGCTGGCCAGTTCTTCCCTCACCATTTTTTATGGATCTCCCCTCCTGCCAATGTAATAGACAACAGTAGAACAAAAATATTGATAGAAAGACTGTGCGGCACTCAGCACCCATATACATGTGTATGTGTGTATATATATTTTTGAGTATGTATAACTATGTATATCAATATATATACACACAAATGTGCATGTGTGTATATATATATACACATACACACACACTTATATGTATATGTATATGTATGAGAGACAGAGACATTTACATACAGGAAGTAAAGTATAAACCTGCAGAGCAAAATATAAATAGGTCCCTCTCTGCTTGTGGAAAGAACAAAATTATTTAATTATATTATTTATGCTTTCCATTTTTACAAAACTGATGAAACGCATGAGTTCCCGTCATGATTATAAATTACTATTTGTAACGTAGAAGCACCAGGCCAGGAACCTGCACCTGGGCCTTGCATGTTCCAAAAATCCACTAGAGGGAGCAGTGGATTGAGACACCCCATTTATTATTCACAAAACAGGGAGGCCTCAGCACTGGGTGAGTTCGAGCTGTAGGAAAAGGCGTCCAGCCAAGACTAGGCCTTGGTCCATATGGGAGCAGAGGGGAGAGGGATCGCCTCATCCTGGGGGACAAGGCTCATCCCCGCGGATGAGAACAGGCCGTGCTGCTAGCTAGTGCAGGGGAGGTTTGGCTGGCCATGTCCTCAGGCAGAACAGGCAGATAATGTCCATGGGAACAGGCAATTGCAGACAGTGCCCACGGGAGCAGCGGGAAGTGTCCTTGGGGACAAGCGCAGCCCGGCGAACTCTGTCCACTGTCCTCCTTGAAGCTGCTGACCCAGCCTTCCACTTTGTCTTCTGTAGATGTGGAGGGGCTACATTTGAATGAACCCTACACTATTCAAAATAGGATTCAGAAACACATTTGTCAGGGTTCTCCCGATAGCGAATCAATAGAATTGAGTTATATTTGTTTATATATTATAAGTCATTGGCTCACGTGATTATGGAGGCTGACAAGTCCCACGATCTGCAGGGTCAGTGGACAAGCAGGAGACCCAGGAGAGCTGATGGCACAGTTCCACGCTGAAGGCAGTAGGCTAAAGCCCAGGACAAGCTGATGTTTTCATCAGAGCCTGAAGACAGGGAAAAGCCAGTGTCTCATCTCAGAGGCGACTAGGTAGGAGGAATTCTTCCTCACTCAGGGGAGAGTCAGACCTGTTCTATTCAGGCCTCCCTGATTGTAGGGGTGTACCCACACTGAGGGTGTTGGTCTGCTTCCTCCAGTGTACCATTTTAGATGTTAATCTCATCGAAAACATCCTCCCAGAAACCCCCGGAATAATGTTTGGCCATGGTGTCCCACAGCCCAAATGGACATATAAATTTAACCATTAGCTGACCAAAGATAAACACACATTCTCTGTCTTACTTACTCCTTTTATAACCACAGGAAAAATCTACAACTCAGTATTAGGCTAGGCCCATGTAAACAACTTACAGGACTCCCTCAGGAAAAACTTTTCTGTTATATATTATAAGCAGAAATTATATACGGTTATTCCTTGATCGATGCCAGTGTGGGGGCACTGATTCCATGCACAGTCGAAAATTGGCATATAACTTTGTGGTCCCCAAAATCTTAACACAGTTGTCCCTTGGTATCCAAAGGAAATTGGTTCCAGGAGTCCCTGAAGATACCAAAATCTGTGGATGCTCAAGTCCCTTATGTAAATGGTGTAAAACAATTTGTAAAGTGGTCCTCTGCTTCTGAGGACTCCCAGTCATGGATCTAATACACATTCCATCCATGGTTGGTTGAATCCAGGAATGAGAAAGCAAGGCATTCGGAGGGCCCACTGTATATTTATTAAAAACAATTCATGTGGGCTGAGCAGTTCAAACCCGCGTTGTTCAAGGGTCAACTGTGTGTGTATCATTATATACACAGCAACCTAAAATGCAAATGATTAAAACGAGTTTTTTAAAATGAGAGTAGAAATATTAAGTAGAACTCAATAAGAAGGTAGTATTCAACATGCTTGATGTATAGCTGTTTGGTTTTTTTTTTTTTTCCCAATTTGGTCTTATGCTTTCTACCATCCAATGCAGAAAAGAGATAAAAATATGATGTTATTTATTTATAATGCCCGTAAAATGGAAACCAAAGTCACTGTTGGGCACAGCTCTTTTTTCCTACTACAAGAAATAAAAGACAGTTAGTGAGTGAGTGAGAGAGAGAGAGAGAGAGAGAGAGAGAGAGGTGTCCCTCTTGGTTTCTGAAGCATATGAAGAAAGAACATTATAACTGATATAGGCTGTGCTTTGCTCTAGTATTGAGAATGCTAATAAAGATCTTGCCTCTGCTCTCAACCCTGGAAGGTAAGAGCTTCAGTTATGTAAGGAAGATGCTGAGATATGCTCTATAACTTATAGGAACGTAAAAAGAATGAATGAGATGGGAGGTGTTACACAAGAAAGCAGTAAAGTATAAATTCTCTGAGGTAAGGCAGTTTAAGTTTTGGAAGGTGCAAGTCAGTCCCTGCAATGTCATTTCAAATTAAGCTTCATGGTGGACTAGATGAGGCTATGGAACTGGTGAGCATAGGACAGACCCTCAGATGAGGTATTTTGAGTTGAGAGAGAATATATTTGAATGGTAAATGCAGCGTGGTGTAAGGTGTAAAATTAAGGCCCAATGTTATGTACTGCGTGGACATTTGGTGAAACCAGCAGGGCCTCAAATCGCCCAACTGCAAGTTCGCCTCCATACTCTTCACTTGCAGATCAATTCCCCTCCTAAACAGCCATCTTTATGAAGTGTACAAGGTATAGATCTTGTTTATTCCTAAGCAGCAGTTTTTCGTTCCGTACCAGCCTGAGGAATTTTGCAGACAAACTGATTACATGCTGCTATGGGAACTAGGGGTCACCTCATCCTCTTGTACCACAAACCATGCCTTCCATAGACCCTGCTTATTCATTCTGCTCCTGAGTGCAGCCTTCATGTGGCACTGAGGGGCATGTGGTGTCTTCGTCTCCACTCCTGAGTATACACGATCAATAAATGGCTGTTTCTGTGTCTAGTGTTGTTTGGACGCCACATAACCATAGTGTGGAAATTACTTCCTCACCTTATGGGGTAAATAGAAGGCCATTAAGACAAGCTCTTATGAATTCTTTTGGGATGGTAGATAATCCAAAAAGAAATCTTTACCTGGGGAAGTATATTAGTTATCTCAGGCTGTCATAACAAAATACCACAGACTGGGTGGCTTAAACATCCAAAATTTATTTTCTCATTGTTCTGGAGGCTGGAAGCCCAAGATCAAGGAGCTGGCAGGATTAGTTACTTCCGAGGTCTCTCTCCTTGGCTTGCAGATGGCTGCCTTCTTCACTTGTCTGTCTCCTTGTGTGAATGCATCCCTGGTCTCTCCTTATGTGTCCTAATCTCTCCTTACAAGGACACCGTTCAGACTGGATTATAGCTTAGCCTAATGGCCTCATTTTAACATAACCATCTTTTTAAAGACCTTAACTGCAACTACAGTCACATTCTGAGGTACTGGGTGTTGTGACTTCAACAAGAATTTGGGTGGAGACACAATTTAGCCCCTAAAAGGCAGGATGAAAGGTGTCTTTACTCTTATCTGAAAGCAGGAGAATATAGTGCACACATAAGTGTCCTTTGCACATTTTATCCAGAGAGTTTCTGAGAAATAAGGGGGAAGTCCCTAAGGTGAGATGCATAGAAGCCACTGTGTTGACACTTTTTACTTTGAATGGGTAGAGCCAGATTCCACTGCATTAAAAGAGTATTTTATACAATAAAATTTCAGGATACAAAATCAATGTACAAAAATCCATTATGTTCCTATATACTAACAATGCAATTTCAGAAAAAGAAATGAAAAAAATAATTCCTTTTGGAATTGCAACAAAAAGAATAAAATACTAAGAAATGAACTGAACAAAGGATGTGAATGACTTATACACTGAAAAATACAAGGCATTATTAAAAGAAATTGAAAAAGACACAAAGAAATAAAAAGATATTCCGTGTTTATGGACTAGAATAATTGACATATGAAAAATGACCATATTACCCAAAGCAATATACAGATTCAAGGCTATCCTCATCAAAATCCCAAAGGCGTTTATTAAAGAAATAGAACAAAAAAAAATTATCATATTTGTATGGAACCACAAAAGACCCTGAATAGCCAAAGCACTCCTAAGAAAAAAGAACAAGGAAGCATATATGTATATATAACATGAGAATATAATGCTAAGTGATATAAGATATATGGAAGAAGTTGAGAACTATATGATTTCACTCATATGTGGGATATAAAACTGAAAGCAACAACAAACAAAAAGTCATAGACACAGACAACAGTATGGTGGTTACCCAAGGGGAAGCGGGGAGGGAGGGAGGTAGAAAAGGGTAAAGGGGGTCAAATATATGGTGATAGAAGATTTGACTTTGGGTGGTGAACACACAATGCAATATCCATATGAAATTATTGAATTGTACACTTGAAACCTATATAATTTTATTAACCAATGTCACCCCGAAAACATTTCATTAAAACACACACACACACACACACACACACACACACACACACACACGAGAGCATTTTAATTAGGTTATCTTGAGTGTAATTTGGCAAATTCTAAGTGAGGGCTAGATTTTGGTGGAGAAGAAACAATAGAATATGGAGGTGGTTTGGATGGAAGGACAGCTGGAAAGGACTGGAAAAGTTGGTCTTTGACAAAATTCTAGGAGCTCTGAGTTTCATCAAGGCTGTAGGAAAAAAACGCACCAGTATTAAATAATAAATGCTGAAATGAGGAAACTATTTAATTTTACATACAAAAGCGAATTTTTGGCTGATTCGGTGTTCTTTTGTCTGAGAGCATTGTAATTTCTGTGACACGTCCTTGATTTTAATAAAAAAAAAAACATTCTTAGGATGATACTGTCTAGGCAAAAATCATAACTGCTATTCATTATATAACCAATATTTGCCAGTGATCCTGACAGACACTTTACATACAATACATACATTCCCATAGTCTTATAAGATAGGCTTTATCGAATTCAGTTGTCAGATGAAGACTTGCAATATATTCTCATATTCACAAGTGGGTAAGTGACAGAACTAGACAAAACCCATGGTCTGAATTCTTCTACGGCACAAACTGTTCCTTCACTCCCACCCTGAAGCAGATCTTGTGTATCTTTATTCACTTTTTTTCTCACTACTCCAAAATGTATCTCAGGCTATTCAAAAAAATAATTTTTTTGCTCAAAGTATTGGATTGGAATACATAACCAGAGCAGTAAGAATACCAAAATAAATGAGCAGTGTGAATAATGAAAGGATATAATATCGGGTAATAATATGATCATCTACATATGCAGTGTCAGTTAACCTCAAAAGATTGGGTGTTACAAAATTATCTGGTTCAGTTCATTTCCTATACTAAGTAAGTAAATCTATTACAACTGAAGTTACATTAAAAGGCCAAATGTGGGTCATAAAGAGAAGGAACAGAAGAGTATTTGTTTTGTTTTTTTTTTTTTCCTCTGATAGTCCACCGCCAATCCTGAGTTCTCTGGTTTGTTCTTCAGCTTCCCATCTCACATCACTCGTGAGACACAGACCCATTCTCTGCAAAATTTAAAATAGGAATATACTCAAGAGTTTGCAGAGATGTGGCATTTCTGGAAAAAAGCTTTTCATTGAAGAGGTGGGAGCCAAGATAAGGACCCAGATTGATGACTCAATCATATGTAGGTTCATGCAGAGACTTCCCTTCACTTGCTCTGGGACCTACGCTGTCAGGCTGACTTTGGCACGGACAATCTCAGAGGTAAGGACCTTGTTGTAAGGGGTGGGGAGTGGGGAGAGGGAAGTGTCTAAGGTTCTGAGAGGAGTATAATCAGAATCCTCTGGGAAACTGCGGAGTACCATCCACTCCAGAACAGAGGGGGCGCTGGAGATCCCACCGAGTCTGTCAGCCTTGAAAGGCCGGGTCATCCGTGAAGTGAAAGGCAGTGCTCACTTCCTCCTAGCGGTCTCCAGAAGTGAGAGACTTTGCCTCAGGCAGTGGCCTCAGGACAGGCGACTGAGGAGTTCCAGGCTGCAGCAAGAGTCAAGGTGAGGAGTCCAAATGAAGAATGAGGGAACCCCCCCACCCCAGAGGCAAACCTCTGCCACTCCCCCAAAGACCTGCCCCTGTTTTCAGGCCTAGGGAACCCTGGGCATGGCCGTCGGGCTGAGTGAGATTTCCAGCCGGAGGGTCGTAGAAAGCTGAGAGCCTTGGTATAAGTGGGCAGCCTCAGTTCAGGAGAGGGAGGAGATAAAAGACATTAATAAGTGTCAAGGTGAGGAAACATGGGCAGAAATTTTTGCCAAGACCCTGTTGCAACTCTCGTCGGACCCAACATGGCGGTCGGGTAGATCGAGCCTTCCTTTCCTGCATGATGAATCAGGAAGTGGAGGGCCTTGACCTGAGAGGGCGGGTACTATGCCCTGCAAGAAATCAATCGGAACTCTGAGTGAGGTCCTGGGGAACCATCAGCCCCAGAACGGTGAGGTGGCACAGAACTTGCCTCTGCCATCAACCCCGGAAGAGCCCGGTGCAAGGCTATCAGGCTTCTTCCGCAACAATTATGAGGGCCTTGGTCTGAGGGGAGGGCCCTCAAGTTAGCAAAGTAAAGCATCCCAGGCACGGCTGGGAATCAGAGTAAGGAACCTATATGAGGACAGAGGGACTTCGCGCCATGTTGGTAGCCTGAGATTCCTGTGCATTTGGTGATATGATGACTGACACTCATTTTCTCCTATGGTGTGATAGGAGGTGGGGGTGGGGGAGTGAGATATTTTGTTTAAAATGGATGGTTTACCCTCACAGTAGGCAGATTTCCAGATCTTTTCAGGAGTT
>NW_006434901.1:615911-616544 GCF_000325575.1 Pteropus alecto | reverse complement strand
CTGAGGGAAAACCCATAACGAGAGTGCAAGAGCATCCCTGTTCTCAGCCTTGAGGACGGTGGGCACATGGGGTGACCCTCATCCTTCCGGGGAGGGGAAGGGTTCTCAGGAAATGTTGGCAGGAGAGAGGACTCCCAGGCTATGTCAGGAGTCACAGGACAGATTGAGGGGACCAGCCATTATCGAATAGATAACAAATCTGAGCCCCACCTTTGCATTCAGAATTTAAAGGCTCATGGCAGGGCTGGCAGGTTAAGGCTCACCATCACTGATTTACATCAAATCTAAGAGAGAAGAGATCTTTACTGAGAGGGTACAGCCACCAGTCAGCAGAAGGGTTTTATACCAGGTACTACCTGTAGACCAGGTGAGTGCCCTGAATAAGAAGTGAAGATCTAAGCAGCTCATAAAAGAGAAGGCTCCAAATAACTCTCAATTCGGTGCCCCCTGATAGAGATAGGGGCTAAAGAACCTTTTCGCTGTCTTCTCTGGGGTGTCAGGGAGGTGCTGGCTTTGGTCTGAGGTATCAACTTCATAGCAAGCAGAATAGAGGGTGCCCGGGAACTGCCAATACTTGCTTGACATGATGTTCCTAATTGTGAACTGAGAATACCCCAGACACTAGAGCAGAGG
>NW_006434901.1:599643-615782 GCF_000325575.1 Pteropus alecto | reverse complement strand
GCTACCACCCAGTACACCCCAGGCATGGTTGACAGGCTGCAGCCTAAGGTTCCCTCTTACTTCCTCCACAGGGCTCTCGGGGCTGATGAGAACAGGAGCCCTGAGGGTTCCTGGAGCACTGCCCTCAGACCCTGCGGAGACGGCCTTGGGTAGAGCCGAGATGGAACCTCCCTGCTAAAGGTGCTCACACCATCTCATTCTCCTTTCTCCAGGTATCCACGTCTCCTGACCTTCTATCCATACTCCTGCCTGCTGTTCCTGACCATAGTGTCATCATGCCTCGGAGTCACAAGAGTAAGCATCAGGCCTACGAGAAACGCTGCCGGGCCCGAGGTGAGACTCAGGGTGAAGGTGCTAAGGCCACTGCAGTAGCTGAGGAGGAGTCCACTTCCTCCTCCTCGCCTCAGTGTGAAGGTAATACCCAGAGTCAGCCTGCTGCTGACTTATGCAGCACTTCCCAGGGGCCTCAAAGCACACCAGTCACCACTACTGCAGTCATTTCTTGCCCTGGATCTGACGAAGCTTCCAACAGCCAAGATGAGGATACGGCAGAAGCCTCTGAGGCCCTGCTTTCCACTGAGAGCTCAGACATAGATAATTTAGCCAAAATTGTCATGTTTTTGGAGCGATTCCTTCTGTACAAGTATAAAATGAAACAACGCACTCTGAAGGAAGACATGCTGAGGATTGTCGGCACATATTACCAAGACCGATTTCCTGAGATCCTCAGGAAGGCCTCTGAGCACATTGAGGCCG
The DNA here is from genome assembly GCF_000325575.1 of Pteropus alecto. NCBI lineage: Eukaryota > Metazoa > Chordata > Mammalia > Chiroptera > Pteropodidae > Pteropus > Pteropus alecto. The sequence goes on along the minus strand of NW_006434901.1, from coordinate 615,026 downwards.
TCTTTGCGTTAGAGGTGAGGGAAGTCGACTCAACTAGACAGTTATATGACCTTATCAGCAAGCTGAAACTCCCCAACAATGGGAGGGTGCGTCCTGGCAGAGGCTTACCCAAGACCGGTCTCCTGATGAATATCCTGGGCATGATCTTCATTAAAGGCAACCATGCCACTGAGGAAGAGATCTGGCGACTCCTGGGTCTGATGCGAGTATATGCTGGAAGGAAGCACTTCATCTATGGGGAGCCCAAGAAGCTCATCACCAAAGATTTAGTGAGGCTAAAGTACCTGGAGTACCGCCAGGTGACCGGCAGTGATCCTCCACGCTACGAGTTCCTCTGGGGTCCGAAAGCACATCTTGAAACCAGCAAGATGAAAGTCCTGCAGTTTTTGGCGAAGATCAACGATACCGTCCCCACTGCTTTCCCATACTGTTACAAAGAGGCTTTGCAAGATGAACAAGAGAGAACACGGACCATTGGATGCAGCAAGGGCTGCAACTACTGCTGAAGTCGGTGCACCTTCCAGGGCCATGACCAACGATGTCTTTCCATTCCTAGAGAAGTTTGAGGCTTCTCGTCCTCTAGACAAGAATATATAACATCATAATGGGAATTATAGTCTTGGAAATGTAAAAGAATCCCATAGTAAAATAGTTGAGAGAATAGAAAAAAAAAAAAAAGATCAGTATTAGTTTTCCTTGTCCCTTTTAGTCTTCAGTTTTGCAAAATTAATTGAGTTATATTCTCTGATGTTCTTAGCTTATTAAGAAACATGAGACATTAAAATCTTAATAAATTAGACTTTGTGTTTGCTGGCTCTTTTTATCCACCACACATTGAGTATGTGCTCTTTGGAAGACTCAGTGTTAGGTGGGGATGCTAAAGAAAATTCAGCCTCTACTCATATGATTTTAGAGCCTATGAGTTGCACCCATGTGAGCAAGATGTCAAAATACTCATTATGACCTATAGGTAAAATTAAAAGAATGAGTAAGGAAGAGAGTGTTCTTTATGGGAGCAGTTAAGTGGAAATTTCCTGTGCAAGCAGTTTGGGACTTGAGGAATCTTTAAGTCCTCATGGGGATGTAATTTTCATTTACGCTATATGGTAGGCTGGTTGTGGAAATGGTGAGGCCCTCCGCTGATATGCTGCATAGCTGAGAGACAATAGTGTGTGTTAGTCTGTTTGGGCTGCTAAACAAAATACCACAGACTGGGTGGCTTAGACATTTTAACAATTAAAAGTCAGCAGATTCGGTTCCTGGTGAGAGCTCTCTTCCTGGCTTACAGACGACCACCTTCTCCCTCTGTCCTCACATGACAGAGAGAGAGTTCTTGTCTCTCTTGTCCTTATTATAAGAACACTAACTGCATCATGGCCACCCCATCCTCATGACCTCATCTAAACCTAATAAACCTAAAAGCAACAAATGAACAGGACAAACGAACAAAGACTCATAAGAGACAAACAGAGACAATAGACTAGTGGTTATCAGAGGGGAGGGAGGAGGGAGGAGGGGAGAGGTAGACAGGGTAAAGAGGATCAAATACGTGGTGACAGAAAGAAATCTAACTATGGGAGGTGAACACAGTGTAAACATATATATGCCTTACTGTTAAAGTGTACGGCTGAAACTTACTGGATTTCATTAACCAATGTCATCATAGAAATAATAAATGAATGAATGAATGAATGAATGAATGAATAAAAATAAAATTTAAAAGAGAAAAAAGAAAACCTAATTACCTTTCAAAGACCCCGTCTCTAAATAAGATCACACTGGGGGTTAGAATTTTAACATATGATAGAAACGCTGAGTCTATAATGGAAAACTGCTGCTATGAGTTACTTTGGGACTATGGGTAAACCAGAAAAAAATCTCTGCTTGGGGCAGGAAAGGAAGGTGCAGATGAACACAGTATGCAAACTAGGTGTTCTTTGTGCATCATCTCCAGGAAGTTTCTGAGAAATAAGGGTGATATTCCCTAGAGGTGAGATGCCAAGAAGCCACTGTGCTAACACTTTTTGCCCCAGTTTGGAAGAGCCAGACCCTACTTCATTAAAATGGAATTTAAATTAGGTTATCTTGAGTGTAATTTGGCAAACTCTTAAGAGAGGGCTAACTTTTGTGAGGGTATAATGAATATAAGTAGAGGTGGTTTGGAGGGAAGGGTAACTGGGAGGGATGGAAAGACTTGTACCTTGACACCAATTCTGGGAGCTTGAGTTGCATCCAGCTGGGGAAGGCAACACCACACCTCAAATGATAAGTGTTCTAATGGGGAAATTTTACTTAGTTTTGCTAGTGAGGGAGAAGTTTTGGTTGATTGAGTGTTCTTTGAGAATACGGCATATTCTCTGACATCTCCTAGATTTAAAAAAAAAAAAAATTCCAAGAGAGGTGGGTGGTATCATCTGGGATCAAAATAATAATATTAACTGCCATTCTTCAACTATTCAGCAATATTTGCTAGTCATTTTGCCATGTGGTTTATATATAGTACATACATTTCAACAGTCCTATAAGATAGGGCTTACCAAACTCACTTAGAAGACGAAGAACCTGCAATTTGCTCAAGATCACAAGACTGGTTAGTAGCAGAACTGGGACTAGGCCTCTGGTCTGAAATTGTCTAGAGGCCACATTGTTGCACTTCTCCCAAACCGGAAGCAGTCCCTTAATTCTTTTCTGTCCTCACTATTCTAAAATGGTTCTCAGGCAATAAAAAGGCACCTTAGCCACAGTACTGACAATAGGCCTATTGAAGGGGAAGGTAAATATGACAATGAATCAAAATTTGGGGATTGTCCTTGGGTTTCATTTTCCCAGGATCCCACTGAGAGCTAACTGCCCAGAAGCTGGTATTTTTGTCCAGCTCCAGTTTTTTCCATCATCATAGCTCCCTCCCCTCAAGATTTCCCCAGAATGTCCTCCTTCCATGGAACATGACCTGCTGACCAGCTCTTCACTGCAGCCTCCTCTGAGGGTGTACGCTGCTCACAGTGGAGCAGACAGCTCATATCACCTGCTCTCCCGACAGGGCATCCCAGTTCCCTGGCAGTCACTTCTTTGGATCTACATCATCTTTCTATTACTGTTCATGTGGTAATTTGGAGCTGATTCAGGCTTACATTTGGACTATATTTATCTCAATATTTATCTCTCCGTCTCTCTCCTTCTCTCTCTCTCTCTCCTTCTCTCTCTCTTCCTCTCTCCATCCCTCCATTGTTTTTCAAGTGTTGTTCCTTTTAATAGATTAGTTAAATAGCTTCTGAATATAAGTTTATAAATCACTTTGTTTATACATTATTTTGCTGTGTATCAAGTTTATAGTAGAGTTTTTATATTTTGTGAATCAAATTGGGAAGCCTTCTCTCTTATTTTTTATCCAAAAAAAGGATAAATAGCATTCAAATAGGTATTACTTTGAAAATGTGAAAAATCTCGATAGCAAAATGGTTGAGATCAAGAGATAGTGCAAAATAGAAAGTTATTATGCTGAGTGAAATAAGTCAGACAGAAAGATAAATACCATATGATTTCACTTATATGTGGAATCTAAGGAACAAAAAGGACGAACTAATCAAAAACAGACCCACAAATATAGGGACAATTTGGTGACAGAGGGGAGGGGTTTGGGGGGCTGGGAGAATGGGGTGAAGGATTAAATAAGTACAAATTAGTAGTTGGGCACAAGGATGGGGAGCATCGCACAGGGAATGCAGTTAGTATTAATGTGATGGCTAAGTGGAGGGCCAGGGGAAGGAGGGAGCAACTGAGGGGATTGTTTTATAAACGATATAGATGTCTAAACAATATACTGTATGCTTGAAACTAAATTAAAAATTTTATTTAAAAAAAAGAGATAGTGCCAAATAAAGATTGTTAATTCCTATCTCTCCTACATTTTTTGTGGTTCAGTAAAATTAAATGACACATACTTGGATTTCCTTAATTTTCTTAAGAATTGAGGATAAATTAAATGTTAATAAATTAGATAATATGCTCACTTACACGTAATTATTAGAAAATCAAAATATTTCAAATCTTGATTTCAAAAAACAGAACTATATAAACTATTTTGGCATGTTAGGCTTATATGAATGCATGCCAAATAATAAAATACTAATACCCATTTTACAAAGACTGCATATAGTGAATACTGACAGGAGTTCTGTGAGGGAGGGCAAAGTCCCGCACTTCCCCTCTTAGTTCTTTAACTGGTTGAATAATTAAAATGACATAAGGCAGATTAACAGGAGAAAACCAAGTTTTAATAGGAAAATCACATATACCTGAAAATTCCAAATACAGTAAGACAAAATGAGTATATATGTCATTCTGGACTAAGGAAGTAAGGGTTTGGGACTCCAAAGGGAACTAAGGTAGTTTACAGGGAGATGAAGAGTTACTGTTTAGTAAACAAGCATTTGCTGGGCTTTGATCAAATGGTTATCTGGGATGATAGTTCTTTGACTAGGGGAAGAAGAACCTTTGACCTTTCGTTTCTTAAAAATAAAATAATTCTCATGCCAGAGAGACACATTTCTGGGTTTACAAATTTTGCTTTCCTAGAGTTCTATGAGAATTAACATGTACAATTGTTTTCACTACATGAAAGCAGTTTGCGAAAATTGAAATTTAAGCCACAATGCTAAAATACTGCATGGGTCCAAGCCACCTGCTATCCATGAATACAATACTGCTCTTAAAGCATTATTTGGAAATTTAAAAGTTTCAAATATAAATATTGCAGGGATAGTACACACTGTGGTAAGATTTTTTTAAAAAAATTAAAGAGGACTAGTTCATGATACAGTCTACTGGTATATAACATTTCTCCTAGAGAAACAAAGAATGTTTTAGGACCAATGCATAAAACAGAAGCTCAGATTTCCTCCTTTGCCCGCCATTTATGTGATCATCCTTATTACATAGTCTTTTAAATCCTCAGAATACTTTTTTTTAGCTTTTGCAAATGGGCAGTTACTCATTTGCAAATAAAGGAAGTTCATTTTTTGATTTGCAGTTTCTCTAACATAATAAATTCTTATATGCAACAAGGGAGGAATTCTTTAATTGCTGCAAACTAAGAAAAAGTAAATTTCTTAACTCAATAAAATCTTTAAAATAATATACCACACTATTCTTTACAAGGTGAAAGTATCGTATGATACAGGTTGTTTATTGTATAATTTATTATTTTTGTCTGACCAAAACATAGAGTATAAATTTTATTTATCTAAATTGAAATGATTATACTTACCTGTAATTGAGTTAAAGTTTTCATCTGATTATTTAGCGTGAAAGTAAAAAGCATTAAATGGCTAAAGTAATAAAGAAAGCGATTTCTGATCTTTTATTTTGTATTGGCTTTGCTAATTGTGAAACCAACAGAAATACCACAAATTAGAACACCAATAAATTATTTTTAACAATAATGGACAATAGTCCTAACAGACATTAACATACTGATACTTAATATGAACAAAGAATTATAAATTTCCTTTTGAAGGATATCTCTATTCTAAGTATTTAGCATAATAGCATCGAGCATATTCTCAATGCTTAATAAATGTTTGAAATAAGCAAGTCAATTGATTAGCAGCATTATACATTCAATTATAGTTGGCATTATTGTATTGAATCACATTCTCCTAGAAATTGGTTATTCCTGTATGAAATTTACGTTAATTGTTTTAACCAGAATATCAACTTAATATCAACCCAGATAATAGAAAAAAAATACTATGTAGAGCAAATGAATACCTTTAAAATTTCACAATAGAGGTCCATAAAATGAGATGTGAAAAGGACCATTGAAGTACTAAAAAGTGATTCCATTTCAAATTCCCTCCTTGACTTGTATTTTGTAAAATAAGGTTGTATGGGAAATGACAAAAACCCATTCGAAAAGCTAAAGAATAAAATCATTTAGAAATTACAGCTCTTGGCTGTAAGGTCAGTGGTCACGTTACCAAAATTGAGTTAAACTTTCTCTCAATGTGAGACAAAAGTAATGGTTATTTATACCAATTCTACTGCTCGGTTTGGAGTAATTAGTCCTGAAGTGCCAAATAAATTTCTGATAATGGATGATACTTTCTTTTACTCTCTTAAAGTGAAAGGAAGCAGAATTTGCCAATCCCAAATATGTCTCTTTGGCATAAGAATTATTTTGAGCTGATTATTTTTCAGAACTGCAGACAAAGGACAAACTCTGAAAACCATGTAAAATTTACCCTTTTTAAGAGACATTTATAAAGGAAATCTACATTTGTAAGGGTGTTTCCCTCTCTCTACCAATGGAGAAGGCAAGGACTTAAAACTGCATAACAACCTTACCCTTATTTACTGTGCCTTATCTCATAACCCATTCTGTCTTTAGCGGAAGATGGCATTTAAGGTAGTGGCTTGGGCCATTTTGGAGAGTTACTTGGTTTTCCTGGGTCTCTCCTATGTATACAGGAGGTATGCATGTCATTAAACTTCTGTTTAATTTGATTTTTCTCCTGTTAATCTGTCTTTTATTAAGGTGGTGGGTGGGGGGTTCTCAGCCAAGTACCTAGAAGGGTAGAGATAAAATTATTTTTCTTACCCTACAAAAAATGTATTTGTTAAAATATACATTTCATCAGATATCTCATTTTGCTCATTTTGTTTTACAGCTTTACAAGCTTTATTACTGTTGTTGGAAATAGTATTTAATTACTAATTATTCTCCAAATTACCCAGGCAGTTAAATAGACATCTATGACATCTTAAACACTAAATACTAAATGAAGACATTAAAATCTAAAAAGTGCACAAAGTAAGTTTGCAAACTGCTGTGTCCACACTTTGCCAATTAAAAGACTGTAAGATAAAAACTATCGAAATTCCAAGATTTTTTTGACTAGCGAAACAAAAAGATCAAGTAAAACTAAGTAAAAATATGACTCCTTATATTATTGCTGATTTCTGGGATAACAATGTTAATCGGAAATTATTTAAAAAGCAAACTAAGACTAATACTCTTAAATCAAGAGTATTGCTAATAATTAACATAAAGAACACCCACTGGAAACATACTGCCACAGAGCAGAAGCAAAATGTGACCAAATATTTTGTAATGAATGTTTAAGAAAATACAACCAAGCATTCAGCTCTCTGACCAAAGACCCAAGACAGAAATACAATAAAGCAGGAAAGTGGTGACAGGAAAGACAACAGGATCAGATGAAAATTAAGATGGCAGAACTGAGGAAAGAATCATTAGGATAATTCAAATGATCAGAGAAAGGAAGAGGCATTTTAGAATGAATGCAATAGACAGTTTAAGAAGCATAATAAGGAGTATTGAGGAAATTAATGATAAAAGAATATTATAAAATGAAAACCTATGCCAACCTAAATCAGCTGTCTTAGATAGCTGAGTGACTGGTCCATTTTTGGCAGTGAGTGGTTATAAACAACCAAAAATGTAATACAATATTGTAAAAGTGGAAATTACCCAGTTTCAGGGAGGTGGTATCTCTAGGCACCAGCCCCCAGGGAGAGCAGTAACTCAGTTACAGGGAGGTGATATCTCCAGGCGCCAGCCCCAGGAGAAGCACAACATTCCAAGGTGCAGATGATAAACTGTTTACTAGGCCCTGTTTGATCTGAGAGTCCCCCGGATACATTTATCTTTGTACAAAACGTTAACGGCTAACTTCTGCTTCTTGTAATCTGCTTATTCAAGGATATAGTTGGAGGCTTTAGAAGCTGCCTCCTCTGGAAGCTTGGGGCTGATCTCCTCTAACCCTGCGTGGTAGAGAGTCAGTCGCCGGCCGGCTAATAAAGGCTCATAATTAATCTCAATTGGCTCCATGGGTCTTAGAATCGTTCACGCCATAACAATATTGAAATACGTAAGCTTATATTTTGAAGGTTATTATACAGCTAAGAACAAATTAGAATAACCTTATAAGAATTGACTTCCTTGTGTTAATGATATTCAAATATCTTTGTACTTTTGTATTTTTAATTTTATTAAATATATTATATGAAGATAGATATACACAATTTTAAATATATGCTTAAAATGAATATAGATGGTTTATTTTTAGTGCAGCCTTTTTTATATGTCTACTTTGCTTGGCTCACTATATGTCCCCTTCTCTGTCGCATACATGTGTATGCAACTTGCTTTTCTCACTCAATAATAACTAATGAAAACATTCAACTCAATTAGTAAAGTTATCATTCATTTTTTAAAACAGTAATAAATAACTAATGGTATGGATATAATATAGGGAAGAGGCAAGAGAATTTAAAATGTTAATTCACATTCAGAGACTGCCATATGCTGATCAGCCCTGCAGCCAGGCCAGGAGGACATCTGCAGAACAAAGGAATATTTCTGTTGAGATTGCCAACAACCCATTTCCCATACCTATGAGGGGGAAACAGGAAAAACAGAGTCTTTTAGTGGTGTCCTACACAAATAAAATTGTTCATTCCCTATGGTTTAAAGGCCTGGAACTGCCAGCAGGCCTTTCAAGCTACATACTCTTCTCCTTCCCCTTCCTCTGGTACGTCCATATCAAAGGAAACCGATAAACAAACTCTTTAAACTATAACTCACAGGAACTAAAGAATGATACATAAACTGAATTCCTAGAACACTCAGAGTCCCTCTCGCTCTCTTTACTCTGCCCCTCTCAGGGCCTTTGTTCTCAGTGCCTTTAATCTGTCTCCCTCACTGTCCTTGTCTCTATTGTCTCTGTCACTCCGAGTCTCTCTCAAGCTCTCTCTCTGCCTCTGAGAGGAGACCACACTCTGTCTACAGAGTGTTACCCTTTCTCCAATAAACTTTCCTTTTGATTCTAATTTCGGCATGTGTGTTGAATTCTTTCTACACTCTCCACCAAGAACCCTCTTCTTCTCTCAGTGCAGACCTTGGTCTCCCCTACTTGGTGTAAATTTGCCCTGTCCCACATCAGATGTACCACAATTTATCTTGACATCTTCCTAATGACAGAGATTCACTTTGTTTCCACTTTTTTGTGTGTGTTTCTGAAACAAATTTTGCAGCAATAAACTTTTGCATGCATATGTCTTTATGTGCTTTTATTTCTATGGGATGGATTCCCAGGAGTGGGTATATGTATTTTTAATTTTAATATATGTTGCCAATTTGCTTTCATAAAGCCTTTAATGCATCAGAATTTCACTATTATGAGAGTATCTTTTTTCCTTAGTCACCATCAACAATAGACATTATAGCTCTTTTTAATGTTAGCCTTTCTATTAAGTAGAATGGTGTTTCACTGTTATTCTAATTGGCATTTTCCTGACTGCTTGTGAATTTGAGCTTCTTTTTATATATCTGTTGTCTCTTTGGATTTGTAACTTTGTGAAATGTACATTTACATTTTTTTTTCTATTGGACCACATGAATTTTTCATCAATTCGTATTTTATAGAAATTAACCGTTTGTTGACTGTATTACTTTTTATTTTTAGGTCTACTACTTAAGGATTGACATGTTTTATATTTAATTGCACTTAAATTAAAAAAAAATACTTCTATCTTTTATGGGTTTTTGGCTTTTAGTTATGATCAAAGTCTTCATTGCTCTTGCTTCTTACATGAAGTTTTCAAGATTTCCTTAAAGATTTTTATTGTTTTATTTTTACATTTATATAACTCATATATAACCCATCTGGAATTAATGTTAACTTATAAGAAGGAGGCCCACTTTTATTTTTTTCCAAATGTTTTGCAGATTATATCTCCACTATTTAATATCCATCCTTTTTCTTCCACTGAATTGAACTATCTGCTTTGCTTTGTATCATGCTCTTAAATAATATTAGTATATATTTTCCTATTCTCTATCTTGTTGCCCTGTTCCACTTCGTCTACATTGTGAAAAACATGATCTAATACCTAAAATCCATTTCAACTCATGTTAAGAGATACCCAATTCATTAAAGAAGCAAAAAAAAAAAAGGTATTCAAACTCAAGGAATAGAAAGGACCACCCTAAACCCAGTGGAAGATTAACTATGCCAGTAATAATAATCTTTGTTGGGCAACTGATTATTGTAGTGGTGACTATGTAACCTGGGTCTGGCCATATAGCATAAATGGAGGACCTCTCTATGGCACTTATGGAAAACATCTTATTTTTTTCCCAAATTAAAAGGGATATACTCAGCTGGCTGGATACTTTTAGATATTTCCCTCTCTATAAAGCAATGCCAGATTGACTGGAATGCAATGATTTTAGGTAACTGTAATGACAAGTCCTTCCCTTTCCTTCCTTCCTTCCTCCCTCCCTTCTTTCCTTTTTCTCTAACTCAGTCAGTTATTTTCCTTTCTGAAAGAAAATAGTAGAGTTTTAGAAAATAGCCCAGCTATAATAAGGGCATCTTATTGTTCAATGTTATAGTGAAGTCATTCCAAATAACAAATTTTACTTGATTAAAAAATAAATGTTTATCATGATAAATAATTTATTTTGTGAGGAGTGAAGAAGGATGGAAGCAAACTCGATTCTTTCCCACTCTTCATGGGGACCTGAAGTTTAGAGACCAACCCTCTAAACCTTATGCGCATTTTTTGGAAAATTTTTCCTTGGAATCAATTTCATTTTATGACTTCTTTGACTCAAAAGAAAGAGAGTGATTCCTCTTAAATTCTATTTCATATAATCACAACCTAGTTCTTTCTATTAACTCTTTCACTGTTATAAACTTTTGAGAAGTGATTTTTTACAATATCATGGCCAAAAGTTACTGGCTGCTAAAATAATTTGTAACTTAGAAATGAAATCCAGAACAAATACATTTCTTTCTAATTCGTCTGAAAGGAGTTTTGGCCCCTATAGGTAAATATTTAAATTAGCTTCATGGTGAATAACCTATCGATAAAAACCTCAAATTGATAACCATAATATTTACCTTTTTATGTAATACACTTGATAAATCATAGATTCAAAAATTGATACTCAGTTCTTAGGTATCAATGATGAATATAAAATGATTTTTATTCCTTCTAACACTGGTCTGGGATTTTGAAAATATATTTAGGATGTTCTGGAAATGGGCTGTCTTGTTTCTTACACGTATCTGTTAAGGCAGGTGCCCACTTTTAAAGCTAGTTTTCAAATAGCATTTTAGGATTTAGTTTTAGCAGGTTTATCTCTGAATAAAAAGAGAATTGTCAGCGTGATTTCACTCTAATGTGTAATCACTTATTGCTAAGTCAGTTTTATTTGAGTATATATTATATATTTAACCCTTTGGCTGGGATCAAATGTAATTAACTTTTTCAAGTGATTTTATTGGATTCAGCAAAGATAGAACTGGTGATCTATTGGTCAGCTTAACCTTCAGTTATTTCACTTTAAGAGGTGAAATTTTCACAGAATTCAAATACGTCTTTAGAAGTCGGTGCTATAATTTCTGTGTAAATATTTGTGGAACTCAGTTGAAATTTGATTTTGATTATTTGAGTAAAATATTCATGTGTAAGAACTGAAAACTAAATATAGGAAAACTGGTTTTGTTCAATTATTTATCAATATTGTTGAATCTAGTTTTGTTCAAAGAAGAAAAAAATACATCGTTTAATTTATTTCATATGAATATGTTCCAAATTTTAGCTATTTGCGTAACATTTTTATATTTGTCATGTCTATATATGATTCTGTATCATTTATTGATTTTCAAAATCTTTTTGTATTTTAGAAAATATTAAAAATGGAAAGTTGATATCATTGCTATCAGTTAAAACAGCAATGTTCATTTTGTGTTAAATCCATTAAAATGAATGAAGGAAGGAATTTAGGGGGGAATCCAAGTGTCTTCCTATTAAAATTAAAGCTTGTACCAAAGAGGAGCAGAATTTGCCACCCTCGAATATGCGTCATTGGGATATTGATTATTTTAAGATGGTTATTTTTAAGAAACAGAAGACTCAGGAAAAACCTTTGACTTTCTCCTAACTGCCTAAAGGAATTTGGATAGAGGACCTGCTCCAGGGAGGGAGCTATCATCCTAGATAATAGTTTAATATGAACTAGGTGTGATAGACAGGAAGGAATCTGGCAAGGCCCATTTGATCAAAATCCTCTTTGTGTCCCATTGTTAAAAATGGCCGAGCAAACATTTGTTTACTAAACACTTGCTTTTATATCTCCCTGCGAATTGCCTTTCTTGCCTTTCAAATCCCAAACCACTACCCCCTCAACCCTTCTCCTAGGTCAAATTGGCATATATGCCTTAACTGCCCAAATATTCTCTAGTCTCATATTTTTATGGAAACCCAGAACATACTTAATTAAATTTGATTATTTTCTTCTATTAATTTGTCATGTCATTATTATTATTCAACCAGCCAGAAGAACTAAGAGGGGAAAGAGGAAATTTTCCCCTCCCAGACAGTACTGTTTTTTAATATATTTTTTAATATACTCATTCGTATGAATCCAAAAAGTTGATTTAATTTTAATAAAGTCATACGTGGCAGATTTTGTTACAAATACATTTATTTCTTTTTCCTGTTTTGTTTTTTCATTTTTGGGGGGGTTCTTTAGATTCCACATATAAGTGAGATCATATAGTATTTGTCTTTCTCTGTCAGACTTATTTCACTTAATATAATGCCCTCAAGTTTCATCTATGTTGTTGCAAATGGCAGGATTTTCTTCTTTTTTATGGCCGAGTAAAATTCCATTGCTGACTGACTTCTAAAAGTATGCATTCAATACAAATTGACATGCCATGCTTACTCTTTTCAGACATCGATCTAGGTAGGCATTCTTCTAATTTAATTACCATAGCAACTCTATGAGGCCAGATGTTTTTTAAAAAATGTCACCGACTTTCATGACATCACTTTACTAGCCATATGTCCTCGAGTTCATTGTATTAAGAAAAATAAAAACTGGAAAAAAAAAACCTCCCATGGAAATTCTTCTTGTTCTCCCTTGATTATAGCGAATAATTTGGAGTGACAGGTATTTATTTTCTCCAAAGCTTATTATTACACATTCTCAATTTCTTTTCAGTCCCTTATGCTGAGGGAATATATAATAGTTTATCCACATCTCCAATGAGAATGCTAAAGCTGCCACTCTGATGATTGGATAATTCTTTGATGTCTCTTATCCCTTCTCTCTGATATTATAGAAATCAGAATAGCGATCGTAAATGCTTCATCATGGAACTTTCTTCTTCAGACTAGAATTCTTCCAGCCAGAAACAAAAGTAATTAAAGGTCAAAGAAAATGTGATTTTGGGAAAAATATTGAAGGGATGAGCAGAAAAGATGAAAGGGATTAAGAAGTACAAATTATAAAGTATAGCACAGAGAGTGTAGTCAATAATATTGTAATGACTATATACAGTGTCAGATGGGTATTAGACTCGCAGTGGTAATCACTTCATAAGGTATATATAGATGTCTAATCACTATGCTGCACACCTGAAACTAATATAGTATTGTATGTCCTCTATAATTAAAAAATAAGTTTAACAATTCAAAATTTTAAAAAAATTTTAATTTAAAAATAGAAACAAAAATTTTAAAAATTAAAAAAGAAAAATAAAGAAAGAAAAATAAAGAAAAAAAGAAACTGATTTACTCTTCTCCTTTGCCTAAAGCCTTCAAGAAAGGCCAAGATTTTTTTATTTGTTTATATTTGGCTTAAAGGCAAACTATTTCAACTTCTGTAAGATTTTTATATAGGTACAGGTTTAAATATATAAATTATAGGATTATAAACCTGGAAGGAAATTACCAAGATCTTCTCACTTCCTGATATAGAAATGGACTGTCCATATCAAGAAAAATGGTTTTATGACTCTGTGTTCTGTTATTTTCTTTAGTATCTTCAAAGATAATGTAGATTAATCTAATTAATGCAATTAATGTAATTAATGTAGATTAATATTGTTATGTTAAAAACCTCATTTCTCTTTAATATATATTAAAGGAAAATATAAGTACATTTTTGTTGCTGTTGTTGCTTGGCCTTATGTTTCATTTCTCATATTTGATTACTTAATTATTTTTTATCACTGTTTTTCTTTATCCTTACTGTTACAAGTAAAATAACCTTCATTATAATATTTGGTATTTTTGTTATATACCACTGAAGGCTTATCCAAAATATAACTATTAGTTTAACAGATCAAAATATATATTTACCTTAAACATTTTTAAATATTCAATAAGAAAAATCTTGATCTCTTCTCTTAAACATTTTCTAAAAGCAATTCCTCAGTTCTTATTCGTATGATTTCATTAATCATGTAGAAGGGACCAAGGCACAAATTGTGATTAGTGTTTATATTTTCATTCTGGTTATTTTGTTTTTGTTTTTACAACATGCACCACGTATTTTGGCTTTATTCCCAATTAACCTCTTCCCACTCAAGTATCTGCTTCCTTGTCACTGTCAGCCAGTTGTGGTCACTGCAGATTAGATTTTATTTGACACAGTTCTACTTTTAGTTTAGGATATTCTCTAAATCCAAAGTGTAAACAGCACCTTCTGTTCTTTCACATTCTCGCTAATGTAAATGTCAAAATTATATAAAATAAAAAGAAAAAAATCTGCTCTTTAACCAATAAATACATAAAGTTGCCAGATGGCTTTACCAGCACCTAAAATCTTCTGGGTTGATGAGTTATGTTTGAAGCATATATCTCCTGTCATGAAACTATCAGGGGTGGCCAAATTTCATCAGCATTGATCTGTATATATTAGATTCTCAGAAGCCCCTGACTTCATGATGAGCACCTGCTTTGGGTTCTACAGGGAATATCCCAAACACATAACAGTTTCCAAAGCAAAACAGGCATGTTATATATATTTTTAACAGAAAGTTTATTTTTTTTAGAATTTGGTCATTTTAATGTCTTTATTATATTTCAGATGTCCCATTAAGTTAGATCATATTTACTGATCAAGAAAATGCCCAATTTTCATAAATCACAAACGTTAAAATAATTCCTTAAATTCACCATTGTTTATAGGCAATAATTTATATTTTTGATATTATATTGCCCTTTAGTTGGACATTTTCCACAATTTAAAAAATATCCTGTTTAAGAGAAAAACAAATACTATATGATTTCACTTATAAGCAGAATCTAAGGAACAAAAAGAACAAACTAATCAAAAACAGACTCACAAACATAGAAGATGATCTGGTGATGGCCAGAGGGGAGTGGGGTTGGGGGGCTGGGAAAAATAGGTGAAGGATTATAGAAGGGCAAATTAATAGTTGATAGATGGTCAGGGGGATGGGGAGCACGGCATAGAGAATGCAGTTAGCATTAATATGATGGCTAGGTGGAGGGCCAGGGAAGGGAGGGAGGAATTAGGGGTATCACTCTATAAG
>NW_006434901.1:563307-599576 GCF_000325575.1 Pteropus alecto | reverse complement strand
AAATTAAATTTTAAAAAACCCTCTTCTCTACAAATAAATAAATAAATAAATAAATAAATAAATAAATATTCCATTTATTTTCTCTGATATATTGTAATTTTAAAATGCACCTACAGTTATAAGGTAGAGAAGAGGCAAGAGAGAACATTTTAAATGTTAAAGCAAGCTATATTCAGAGCCTGAAATATGCTGATCAGCCCTATAGCCAGACCACTGGACACTTGCAGAACAAATGAAGATTTCTGCTGGGATTGCTAATAAACCATTTCCCCACACCATGAAGCGGGGTGGGGGGAGGGGGACAACCATAAAAACAGAGTCTTTAAGTCAAGTCCTACACAAAATAAAAGCATTCATTCCCTATAGCTAAAACCATGGGGGAACCTGTGGATCAAAGGCTGGGAACTGCCAGCAGGCCTTTCACACTACATGTTTTTACCTTTTCATGCAGCATACTCTTATCTTTTTTCACTGTATGTCCATACCATCAAAGGAAAATGGATAAACAAAGTCTCTAAACTGTAATTCGCTGAAACTAAGAATGATATATAAACTGAAGTCCCTGAACACTCAGGGTCCCTCTCAGTGTCTTTTTCTCTGTCCCTGTCATTGTCTCTGTCTCTCTCTGTCTGTCCCTCTGAGACTCTCTGGGTCTCTCTCAATCTCCGCCTCTGAAAGGAGATCACCCTCTGTCTGCCACTTCTCTAATGAACTTTTCTTTTTTTCTTTAAGTTTGGGGTGTGTTTGAATTCTTTCTTGCACTCAGCCAAGAACTCTCTCTCCATGCAGGGCTTGAGATTCCCCCACTGCGCCCCAACTCAGAAATTTGCCCTGTCCTTCAAATTAAAACCATTCGATTATATTCCCTTCTGATCTCAGAAGCTAAGCAGGGTCAGGTCTGGTTAGTACTTGGATAGGAGACCACCTAGGAAGACCAGGTGCTGTAGGTGGAAAAGAAAAAAGGAAAGAAAAGAAAAGAAAAGAAGAAAAGGGAAGGGAAGAGAAGGGAAGAGAGAACATTCAATTATTAATTGGTAGTTAAAATGGAATAGAAATAAATGAACATAGAGTTGAAAAATGAGAGAAAATAAAATAATCCAGAGGAAAAAAATCATAATAGTAAAAAGAAAACTCACTAAGAGATATGAATAGCAGCATGTACATGGCAGAGAATAAATCCATTGATGTAGAAGAGAACTAGAAAAATTAAAACAAGGAAGGATGACTTGAAACAGATATTTTTGGATAAAAAAACAGTAAATATTTACTCTACATATCCCCAGGTGTCTTAAAGGAAAAAAAATCACAAAAGAACTGGAGCAGAAGCAAATATTTCTATCAAGAGAAGAAACTTTCCCTGAGAAGATAGAAAACTCTGATTTTGTAGTTCAAACAGTTAACATTTCATGAAAGAGATACAATCAGAGGACATACATACAGATTGCCAACAGGTGCATGAGCAGGTGCTCAGCATCACTAATCATCAGGGAAATGCAAATCAAAACCACAATGAGATATCACCTCACGCCTCTCAGAATGGCTATTATCAAAGAGACAAGATATAACAAGTGCTGGTGAGGATGTGAGGGAAAAAAAGGACCCTTGTGCACTGTTGGTGGGATTGTAAACTGGTGCAGCCACTCTGGAAAACAGTACGGAGATTCCTCAAAAAATTAAAAATAGAACCACCCTATGATCCAGCAATCTTACTTCTGGGTATTTATCTGAAGCAAACAAAAACATTAACTTAAAAAGATGTTCCCATGTTCATCACAGCATTATTTATCATACCTAAGACATGGATATATAGTAGTCATCCAAAAAAAAAAAAAGGCAATTCTGTCATTTGTGACAACATGGGTAAGCTTTGAGAGCATTATGCTAGGTCAAAAAAGTCAGACGGAGAAAAAATACTGTGTGATCTCACTTATTTGTGGAATATAAGAACAAAAACAAAAACAAACAAAACAAATTGGCAGATACTAAAAACAGATTGGTGGTTGCCAGAGATGGGGTAAGGGGTGAGTGAAAAGGGTGAAAAGGGTCAAAAGATACAAACTTCTAGTTATAAAATAAATAAATCTTGGGATTTAAGGTACAGCATGCTGGCTAGTTAATAATACTGTAATGTATATTTGAGAGTTGCTAAAAGAGTAGATCTTAAAAGTTCTTATACGGAAAAAAACTTGTAACTATGTGTGGTGTTGAATGTTAAGTAGACTTACTGTGGTGAACATTTCACAATATACACAAATACCAAATCATTATCTTGTATACCTGAAACTCATAATGTTACATGCCAATTATATCTCTATGAAAAAAAAGAGATAAAATCGGATATGTCCAATTAAATACTTGAAAAATAAAGATGGAAGGACAATTCCTGATGCATCAATCCAAAAAATGACTTTGAAAAAAAAAAATGCAACTTTTTTTTCTTTAACCAAGTATTGATACCTTGGCAAGATGCACACTTCTTAGGAGAATGCACACACTGAATCAAGAAGAAGTTGGAAAAAAACTTAATATCTAATCCATTTAATAATGATCTGTACCCAATTAACTAAGACTTTCTGTCATTCTACAATTATAATAAGATGTCATGAAACAGCATCACAGAAGTTAAGTTTGTTAAAGTCACAAAAGCAATAAGTGACAGAGCTGGGAGTCAAACCAAAGCTTTTATATGCTTTGCTCTTAACAACTCTCTACTTTACTATCTTCATTTAAGGCTGTATAATAATGCAGGAAAATGTCTCTACATATATATGGGATAAGTACATAAGTATATAAAAGTAATACACCTGTACATGTTTCTAGGTAAATATGTATGTTCTGGTCTATGTATGCTATGCATAGATTTGTAAATGTATATGCATATATATGTATATGTGTTTACATCTGTTTATCCATATGAGTGTATATGAAGGCAGAATGAAAAACCACATTGAGTATAAAATATAATTCTGAAAAATATGTGTACATGTATAGATGTATTATGCACACAACCATATACAGAAATAATAAAAAAATTAGTAGTGATGCTCTCTAAATGGTAATTTTATAGGACAACTTAAAAATATAATTTTGAATACTTCCTGTTATCAACAGTGAGTGTGTGCTACTTTGTAGAATAAAAATATCATTAAATAAAAACAAAGAAACAAAAAATAAACATCATCAAATAATCGATTAAGCATACCAATTTAAGGGACAATTAAAAACCTAACCATTGTTGCTTAAATATTAAGCAAGAACACTGTTGGTCCCCATGATTATAGAATGAATAAAAATGAACCACTTGTTTGCCTCCATAATCTTACCTATTTCCAGTTTTTCAGAATTAGTAGCCCTGCAAAAGTAATGTTATAAGATTGCCACTGCATTGCACAGAACACTATAATTTTTAGTTGTGCATAGTTTTCCTAGGTCATATGTCATTTTCATGTGGCTGGAAACATTATTGCTGAATCTTAGACTTTTGTCTCAGTTTGACACTTACTCAAATTGGATAAGTTATTTAAAAATCTTTGTATTTTAGGAACATTAATTGAGAACCTGTTAACCGCTTCTATATTAACTAAGTATGCATAAAATATTGGTTTACTTATACACAGAATAAAATGTGTATACTAGCTGGTATGTGAAATACCTTCTAAGTGATAATATCCCCTGAATAATAACACCGAAAAAAAAAAGATCATTTGAAACTGTAAATTGGCATAACGCTACTTTCTAATGTCCACTCTCAGTAATAAATGTCGGCTTCTGCTGTGGAAAAAATGGAGAAATAAATATTTTTAAAAGTTTAATAATATTGGGGAGAGACTGATGTGTGAAGAAGAAATGAGTTTATATTTTGCTGAATAGAAGGTAAATTTCTAAAGCCACTTTGGGAAGCAATTAATAGAATACAGTAAAATAAAAAAAAACACATATTTTATGACCCAGTTTTTTCACTTCTGAGTATTTACACTAGAGGTGCTCACACATGTTTTATTTATTTGCATTGGTATTTGTAGTAATGACAAATAGGGAAAAAAAAACACTAAATATCCATCATGAGGGTATTGACAAAAACTACAGTATACCAAGGAATACTCTGTAGTAATTAGTAAGTTTGCGATTGATATATGTGTCTTGATTTGTAAATATAACCAAGATAACTTGTTGAGTAATAAAAAAAAAGTAAATGCAAAGTGATACATACGAGTTAGATTTAAAAACATTATATGAATTATGGTAAAGACAAATAAAGCTGGGAATCCATGGAAGAGGTTTGGTTGATACATACCAACCTGGGAAAGAGAAGGGGCTTGTTGGTAATGTTCAAGGAAGAATTTATCTGTATTCGTGATTTTTGTTTTAATGAGACTATATTTATATATTGTATTGTGGTGAAACTTACTGGAATTAGAAGAGACACAGAAACATAAAAGGAAAAATTAATAAGTTTGTCTAGATAATGAAAAAATGTACCGTATATAAAACATATGTATAAAAAATAAATGAGCTTCAAAAATATATCCAACATATATGGCAATCAAAGAATTAAAACTTTAATATATCTAAAGCTTTTATAAAGAGGACAAGCCAAAAACAAGAAAATGTCATTATTATTTTAAAAAATGACTAAATGACAGAGCAGGGAATACTCTCAGACCCTGAAAATCTGGCACCAGAATTATCATGCAGACACACCAGGTCAAGGACCAACTTTACTGCTTCTCCTTGCTAAGAGAGAGCTCTTCTAAGCACTGCGTTTTTTAGGGTAACAGAATTTGTCACCACAAAATATGCCTCTTTGGCATGAGGATTATTTTAGGCTGGTTAATTTTAAGAATCAGTCTATGGCCATGCCACTCTGAACAAGCCCAGTCCTACCTGATCTCGGAAGCTAAGCAGGGTCAGGCCTGGTTAGTACTTGGATGGGAGACCACCTAAGAAGACTAAGTGATATAGGTGTAAAAAATAAATAAAATATAAAATATAAAATTAGGGATTGTAAACTGACAAGGTCTTTGCAATCTGTGAGGTCAACTTTGGGTTGCCTCACCTAAAAAATAAAATAAATAAAAAATAAAAAATAAAATAAAATAGAGCCACAAATCAAAAAGAGCATGGTCTCTAAATATTATTTAAAGAAGAACCACTCACAGGTTTGGAATACTCATATCGAATTTATGATAAATAATCTTTTGTAAGACTGAGTTTTGATGCTTATCTTTTACAGGTACTAGTGATACTTTTTTCCCCCCTAAGCCTTGTATTGGCTAGTTAATAATTTTGTAACCATTGACCTCTTCTTATCTTCATTACCTCATCTGTAATATGAGTATCTGCCCCATTTGGCTGATATAATTCCTAAGAAAGAAATGTAAAGCACTTAACCTAATGTTCTGTTCACAAGGAAACTTCTCATAAAGGTCTATTATTATTAACTTGAATTAAATTAAGTTACAAATACTGTGAAAAATGTATACATCAGTTAATTATACACATATAATGGCACATAAAAAGGAGCCAATTAATTTTGTTCACTAGAAATAATAAGAAAAAGCATATGGTAAAAACTCAAGTAGAGCATGAAACGAGTGGCAGTTTTCCTCCCCATGTACCACTGTTGTTCAATTTCCTCTTCTCCATGGAAAACCCCTAGCCAAAAATTTAGGATTAAGTACTGTTTTAAGTATATTGAATTAATAGGTTAAGTATATCACTTCTTATCATATATACCTCAGCTCAGTGTCTCTCCATATAAAGCATCCAATTAATCTATCCAATAAGTATTCATTAAGCATTAACCAAGCTCTTATTTCTCCTAGAAATTTTAAAAATGCAATTCTCTTCTCGTTATCCTACTTCTAGTATAAATAATACTCTTTCCAGTTTTTTCCCTGCATATCACTATGTATGATGAGTATGCAAGTATAATAAAATGCACTCATTTTGAAATATTTTAGTACAATTTGTTAAATTCTAAGCAAGCTGTATTTTAATTCAAATATGGACATTAACATTTTATTACTTTAAATATTTCCAAATATACTTAAAGTATGCTTCATTCAAATTATAAAAAGGTAACATATATTTTATATTCATACACTATAAATTAAAAAGTTTAATGCAAAAGCATTTAAAATTTTTACTTAGGTAATATTGGCCACTTAGAACTACATAAGTTTACTGTTTCCATTAAGCAAAAATAATTTGAAGAAAATAAAAACGTCAATCAACAGGTTTGTTTGAGCTACTTGATGCCAAAAAAATGATTGAGCTGATTTTATTCTTCGAATTGACAGTATGGAGTTTTTACTATTGACTGAAACTAACAGATGTTTTGGCATAATGTAGAGACAATTAAAGCATCCTGAACAGATGAAACTTCTATCTTATTTTCAAAGACATGTGAAAAGGATTTGACAACTTTATTTGGAAATAAATTATAATATTTAATGACTACCACTCGTTGGAAAGCTTTCTTAGATCTATTCTAAGTCCTTCACTCTTTACTTGAAAATCTGATTTTATTTTTTGTTATCGTTTCTAATAAAATTTGAGAGTATGCATTCTAGAATGTTAAATAGGAATTCTATTTCAAAAGCTATTCTGGAGGAGAAATAATAGACTGACCTAAGCTAATTTCTTGGTCAGCCTGTAATTTTTATTGGGTGAGTCAAAGAATTACACTAATCATAGATAATACTAAAAAAAAAAAAAAATTAGTATAAGCTGAAACATTGGTTAAGCTACCCATAAAATGCATAAGTCTTTTAATAAAGTTGAGAAGGAAAGTGCAAGTTTAACTTCATTTCAACATTTATCTCACTGTAGATTTTGTTCACTGGTGATTGGGATACATAGATGAATAATAAAGAATATCTATTCTTGAGTAACTTTTAATCCCACAGCAAAAAAAAAAAAAAAAGTGATGATTATAAAATGTAACTTCTTAATAATGTAGAAGGTGGCATATGTCCTAGAAAAAGAAATAGGACACTAAGGGAATTTCAAAAAGGATATATAATTTCCAATTAGTCCTTTAGGAGCAAAGAGGTGTCTAAAATGACTGAACGAATCAACAGAGAGTATTAAGCATTTTTGAAAATAGCGGCTTGGTTTCTCTTCAACCCTTTTGGGGAAACTAAGACCTGTCTTGATGATGAGGAGACATGGAATATAATTAAAATTCCCCTTTGAAGTGGCATTTTGGGGTTTAATTTTTAGTATGTTAATATACATACTAAAATGAAAATAGAGATTCATATACAATTCCAGTAACCCAGAACCGAGGGCATATTAAGTGGCTGAATTCAGAATTCGTATCATGTTTTGTTACTCTAACTCAGTTTTCTTGAAGGGGCGACATTAATTTTCAAATTTGATTGTTTAAAATGCTTCTGTAATATCTTTAACATATTCAAAACATCTGAACCTAAATGATGGTGTTAAGATGAGTTATCATAGAAAAAGCAGCATGCACCAATTCCACATCTATATACAACCATATTTCAATTAAGGAGCTATCAAAAATACCGATGTATGCCTCCTCCAAAAAACAAGATTATTTTCTATACTACCTGAAAATTTTCTTTTTGCCTGGTTTCACTGAGGAATAATTAACAAATAAAATTGTATATATTAAAGTTTAAAACATGATGATTTGATATCCATATACATTGTGAAATGATTACCAAGATGAAGATAATTAACACATTCATCATTTCACATAGTTAACTCTCCCTTTTGTTTTCGTGGTGACAAATCTTAAGATCTACTTTCAGCAACTTTCAAATATACAATACCATACTATTAGCTATAGTCATTAAGCTATACATTAGACTTACTCTTCTTATAACTGAAAGTTTGTGCCTTTTGACCTACATCTCCCCAGCTCCTGGCAACCACCATACTATTCCTTGTTTCTATGAAATTGGCTTTTTTTTTTTTTTAATAAAAAGATTCCACATATAGGTGATACCATGTAGTATTCGTCTTTCCTTGTTGGACTTATTTCACTTAGCATAATGCCCTTCAATCTCATCCTTGTTGTCACAAATGGCAGGATTTCTTTCTTTGTTACGGCTGAATAATATTCCATTATATATATGATCACATTTTCTTTATCCATCAGTTGAAGAACATTTAGATTGTTTCTATATCTTGGCTATTATGAATAACGCTGCAATCAACAGAGAACACACAATAGACTTTTCAATACATGGTGTAGGAAAACTGGATAAGCACATGTAAAAGAATGAAACTGGAACTCTATCTCAATAACGCTCACAAAAATTAACACAAATGAATTAAGGACTAAAATATAAGGCCTAAAACCATAAACTCCTAGAAGAAAACATAGGAAAAAAGCTCCTTGACATTGTTTTGGCCAGGATTTCTTGGATAAGACACTGAAAGAACAGATAATAAAAGCTAAAATAAACAAGTGGGACTACACAAAACTAAAGAGCTTCTGCAAAGCAAATGGGAAAAATATTTGCAAATCACCTACCTGATAAGGGGTTATATCCAAAAAATATAAAGAACTCGGACCACTCAATAGCAAAAAAGCAAACAATCTAATTTAAAAAATGGACAAAAAACCACAACAGACATTTTTCCAAAGAAGGCTTACATTAGCCAATAAGTATATGGAAAGGTGTTCAATATCACTAATCATTAGAGAAATGCAAATCAAAATCACAATGAGACATCACCTCACACCTGTCAGAATGGCTATTAGCAAAGTGACAACAGATGTTTGTGTGGATGAGGCAAAAAGAGAACTCATACACTTTTGGTAGGAATGTAAATTTGTAGCCATTATGGAAAACAGTATGGCTGTTTCTCGAAAAATTAAAAATAGAACTAGAACTACCATATGACTCAGCAATCCCACTCCTGGGTATATATCCAAAGGAGATGAAATCCATATCTTAAAGAGATATCTGCACTCATGTTCATGGTAAGTTCTTTTTTAAAAAGATCTGACTCAATTTGGTTATCTCTTTGTCAATTTTGCTGAGCTTTTCCGCAGTGCAGTAAAAACCCAACTCAGCAACTCTAAAGAAAATGATTTACAAATGCAGCTGCTTACAAATTTGTGTTGTGCAACAGTTGTTTACCAAATGGATTGGGTTCTAGCAGAACAGGTGAGCTACGTCCAAGAGAGAAAGACGTGAAAGGAAGAATTCAAATATACAAATCACTAGAAGAAAAAGCTTGATTGAAATTGTACACTAGGAGAGAAAAAGGAGGTCAAGGAATTCATGTGTTGAGAACAAGGACAGTTGATCCATTTGTTCAGCATATAGTTATATGGAGAAGGAATTTCACCTTAAAAATGGAAATGTTAATTGATTCTGACTTGGAAGATCCTACTTAAAATCAGTACTAGAATACAAGGTAGGTATTCAAATTGAACTAAACATGATTAAAAGTGCTTTTAAGAGAGCAGGAATATTTTCTTTAAAGGTATGATTGGCACTAGTAACCTCACAGTGTACACAAAATCTAGTAAAACGTTTCTACCTTTTTGACTGAGTATTACGGTTATTGTAAGTTTTAGGGTTTTTTATACTGTTGGACCACGTATTTCTCTTTATGCTGGAGAATCTCAACAGAAGAGTGAGGTAATTTATTACCTGAACCACCATGATACCACCCACAGAAAAAGTTGTAAGTATTATTTGTGGGGCCCCTAATGGAAGGATTCACATTTCTCATTTCATGTGTTGGACATAAAAGGAAAAAGCTGTCCGAGAAGCCAGCATCCATGTTGATGGTATATAAGAAGAAACCATCTATATGGAGGTAGTTTATGAACTGGGGAGCAAAAATCCAGGCCAAGATCTTCACGAAGTTATGGAGGAAATTAAATTTCATTTTAGTTTGAACCAGAACTGCCAGAGGAAGCTCCAATTGACATAATTCTTGCAGCAGTAGAACGAGGGTCAGACTAAAGAGAACGCAATGTTGCCTGTTCAACGAAGAAGTCATTCAGTATTTGTATGGAGAAATTTAATTACTTGAGGTTAGTCATTCCATATTTTTGTTTTTATTATCTAAGTGTTTAAACCCTTATAAATCCTGTGGTTAAAAGATTATAAATGAGTTTTCTCAGAAACCTTTCCTTTAACAAAATTAACCATAGGGAGAGGAATTTTAAATACAATAACTATCTTGCTTGAGACAGCCCCAAAAGGGTACTAGGAACATTGCCCTTTGTCTGTGATTACAGGAGTGTAAACATTATACAACCTTGTCTTCCTTCTCATGCTAAGAAGGACAATTTCAGTACAGCATTTAACATTTTTCAAGTACTTAGGGCCGTAAGATTATTTCTATTTTTACAAAGCTTTATATCAAGCACAATATTACTTTACAATTTTATAATGACATTTGGTCAAAGTTTACAGCCTCTAATTCCTGATGGCTCAGTGCACTAGTGCTTCTTGTCTAGATTATTAAATGGATGTGAAACAGTACAAATCTTGACAGTCCTAGGAAATATTTAGATATGGAAAGAATTAAAATTTTGTATTTTGTAAAATGAAATATTTAAAATTTCTTCTCTTTTTAACCCTACTTTATTTTTCCTAGTGTTTAATAAAGGCTTATAGATTATTTTAGAATGTAAATATCTTTCTAATCAATTTTTAAACATTTTATACCAGTATTAAAAATTAAATAATACAGCAGAACTTATTCTGAAAATATTTAGAAAATTTCCATCACTTGTCCCTAGCCCACACTTGACTCCCAATATAACTTTTCTCGAAGTCATTTTCAAATTTTCTCTATATATTTATACATATGGTTAAAATCCCATCTCTTGATTAGTTTTAGAAAAAAAATATATTAACTCCTCAACCGGAAACTTACAGGCTTAACTCATTCCATTGCCTACACTCACCTATATCCAAATAGTTGATGGCCGTAACTAACTCTTGTATTGGGAGACTTTATAATGTTAAGCAATATCTTCATGTCTCGATTTCTTGTTCTATAAAATTTACTTAAGTATTTTGACTCCCTTCTGTGTAGGATGAAGATATCAGTGCCTCCATAAATTCTCCTCATTCTTTTCCTCTCTCATCTTCCACCATCTGTCACCTACAGATTTACTTTTACACTTGTCAAGGTTGTTAAATCCTACATTTCCTTCTTCAACCATAATCATAACTTTCTTGCCTTGCCTGTAAATTCACACAACTTAAAAATAAATTTACTGCAAATTAAATACAGTGCAAATACTATAACTGTATAGAGTTTATTGACCAAACAAGCAGAGCGTCAAAATTACAACACTGTATAAGGATGAAATCTTAGTACTTGTGACAACATGGATGGATCGGGAGGGTATTATGCTCAATAAGTAAAATAAGTCAGACAGAGGAAGACAAATACTGTATGATCTCACTTATATCTGGAATCTAAAGAACAAAATAAACAAACAAACAAAACAGAAACAGACTCACAGATACAAAGAACAAACTGATGGTTGCCAGATGGGAGCGGGGTTGGAGAGCTGGGTGAAAAGGTGGAGTGGATTAAGAAGTACAAATTGGTAGTTACAAAATAGTCGTGGGGATGTCAAATACAGCATAAGGAATAAAATCCATAATATTGTAATAACTATATATAGTGCCAGGTGGGTGCTAGACTTATTAGGGGGATCACTTTGTAAATTATATAAATGTCTACCCACTTTGCTGTATATCTGAAACTAAGATACAATAATTTTGAATGTAAAAAAAAATAATACTTTCTTTTGAATATAATATATATACCCTGTTATTTGAAGTGAAATATTAATCGAGAATATATATAAATTTTTTAAAATTCTCTATATATTTGGACCATGGCTGGCTTGTAACAATGTTTTTTGTCCCCCTGAATTTTCTAATTGCTTTCATTTTTTTTAATTGAGAAAAAAGAGATGTGTATTTCTATCAGAAATACCTCTCATAATCTAGACCTATATAGCCAACTACCAGTCTCCTGCCTCTCAAACCTGTATTTCTTTCACTGTTGCTCCATTTCCTCATGCCAAATACTTTACTGTCAATCTTGACTCCTCTCTTTTTCTCATACACGTCCAAATCCAGCCAAAACTCCTGTCAGCTATACTTTTAAATCATATCTCAAATCTGACCATCTCTTGTCATTTCCATTGTTAAAACCCTATTTCAAGTAACCATCATCTTTCATCTGAATTATTTTAATAGTCCCTTCACTGGTTTTACTTCTACCACTTTTTCTCCTTAACAATCTATTTTACATACAATAGTGATTCCATCAAAATCATCCAGCTATACTCCTGTCTCACTCAGAATTAAATCAGTATTTAGTAAGGCCTTAAAGTCACATGAAGTTGTTTGTTAGGTTTCTATTTTCTTCTATTCCAGTATTTCCTTTTATTCTCTCCAGTACAGGTGCACTGTCTTCTTTCATGTTCTTGAATCTAGATTTCTGCCCAAATTAGCTGTTATGAGAGATAATGCCACAAGCCAACCTATTGATGGTTTGATAGTAAACTAAAGTAACTTCAGTTGCTTTTCAGTCATTATTCCTATTCACAGAAACCGGAATTTCCGTTGTTTGGTCTGCCTCATTTGACGTACACAGTGACATTCACCAAAAATATTTCATGGTTTAAGAGGGACAAAGGAAAAACCAGTAGGAGTGTGAGAATCCAAAACAGCGTGTGTGAACTGAATTAAGTTCGTGGCATTCACAAGGGAGCATTTGAGGTGTGGGCTCTGAGGATCTTTCCAAAGCACAAGCAAACAGAAGAATGCGAAGACAAAGCGCTATCTGTGGGGGAATACCCCAAACGGGGATGTTTAGCTGGTGCTGGCTGGTCTGCAGGTGAAAGCCGTGGAGGTGCAGACAATCTTGAAGATTCCCGAGGGACAAATTCAGGAGCTCTGGACTCTTGCCAAGGGGAAATGGGGCCTTAGGACCCAGGTCCTGATGACAGCAGCAATGGTGTACCAAAACCTTTCTGTAGACTGTTGCAGCTGCTATATATTGGAGCTGTGTCCAGCAAGCTAGGGAGGCCAGATCCACTCCACCTGCCATCGTCCTCAGAGTGGAGCTCCAACGAATGGGGGAACCACAGTTTTGGTGTCTATTTCCCTGCTAGGTCCATATTTTGGCTGCATATCAGCATGAGAAAGGCTTTTCTCACTACAGATATGTATTTAGATTTTATGTGGTGAAATGTAACACTTTTTTTCTTTTATACATTCTGGAATTTGTGTTATACTTAGACTTTTTCCAGAATGGGAAAAACTCACGTCTTATTGTTTTTTTTAAATATTTTATTGTTTCTTTTTTTACATTACATCTTTGATTCTTTTGAAGTTTATTCTAGTGTAGAGCACGATGTAAATTTCCGACTTTTTAAAATACATTTTTCTTACTGTTTTAGTAAGAAAACCTCATATTATATGGAAATTCTATATGTATAAAAATTTATTTTTATATACATGTGCAGTGATCTAGATTTGTCTATTTATGGAACAGAGCTACACTGTTTTTAATTATTTAGCTTTGAAGTAATTTTCCTATCATATAGTTTTAGGGCTCCATTATTATTTTTATAATTTTTCTGGTCATCCTTATTTTGTTACTGTGTTTTTTTGTTTTGTTTTGATTTGTTTTGTTTTGTTTCTATCTTACCTATGGGAGTCCTTGCAGGAAAGAGATAACTCTTAACTTTTGTTCATTCAGAAAGAGTTTTATAAAAGAAGTATGTAAAAAAGATATGGAAAAGGTATAGAGGGAAGGGATAGTGAAGTTTCTTGTGACTATTAATATTTGGGTACCATTATTCTGAGGCTTAAAGAGGTGAAGAGAAGGGACAAGAGTAGGAAGCTGTTGTGACAACCAAGAAGTCACGTGGTGAGGACTAATTGACAATATGACATGCCATTGAGGGTTAGAGTACACACAACTGCAAGGCAGAAGATAAGGGGCCTGTTGATGTAGTCTGCATAGCTCAGCCTTTGAAGCACAGAGCAGACTAGAGAAGGATGGATAGAAAATCTGGATGGCTATATGGAAGTTATCCTGTATAGTAAACTTATTTTGATTCTCAGTATGTGCTCATATTTTTCACCTATGTGACAAGTTTGTGTCCACCAAAAAGGAAGTACACTATCAACTACTCTATCTTAGTGAAGTAAAGCCCATTCAGTCATCCTATTGTTTGAAAGTTAAAATGTTAAGTAGTTTATTAGAATTGATAACAGAGATTGTATCTTTAAAGTCTCTACCAGTTTTGAGTCCTCAGACATAGATAAAAAGCAGATTTTAAACAGGTGAATAAGCATGTGACTATTTGGCAAGATAGATGAGTAGACATGGTTAAACAGTAATAACTGACATCTGAAAAGGGCCAGAGAGCAGCCACATGTCAAAGTGTAGAAGAGAAGGTAGATAACATTTTATAAATTATAAAATCATTGTGTAAAGCAAATCAACAGAAAATAAGAGCTATTTTGAACAACGATTCCAATATACTTAAGAGCTCAAATAAAGTGGATAAATTCTTTAAAAAAACAAATTTAGCAAAAAATATATATATAAAAAAAGATTAGAATATATGAACATCATTTATTTAAGCTGAATTCATTATCATAAGTATGTCTATGTAAAGAACACCAGACCCAGATAGTTTTACAGGAAAATTTAAGGAAAAAATATATTTCAGAAATAGAAAATGAGGGATAGATTCTCATTTTATTTAATGGATTATGAAATCCCTTATACCAACACCTAAGATATAAAAAGAAAATTACGGACTACTATCTCTCATGATATATTTCCTTAATGAAGTATTAGCAAAATAAAGCATCAGTATATAATACAGAAAATTCATTATAACCTCCTAGGTTTATCCAAGGAATGCAAAGTTGGGTTACTATTTGGAATTCAATCAATATTAACAGAATGAAAGAAAAAGCTTATGATCATCTCAGCAGATACAGAAAAAGTATTCAACAATTCAACACCCTTTCATGATAAAAGCTCTGGGCAAACTTTCTCAATCTGATAAAGAATATCTACAAAAATATTTATACAGCTAACATCTCATTCAGTGGTGATATGTGTAACGTCTTTCTTTTAAGATTAGGAACGTGGCAAGAATGTTATTACTGCTATTTGACACTGTATAGAAGGTTATAGTCAGAGCACGTGGCAAGAAAAAGTAACTTGGATTGAAAGGAAGAAGGAAAACTACCTTAATTTAAATACACTGTAATAATTTACATTATCACAATTATATTACAAGTAATTAGATTGTCATAATTATTTTTTAATTATGATAATTAGCAATCTTAAATCAACAAAACAATTAATAGGCCTACCTATCTACCTATTTTAGCAAAGGCATAAGATACAGAGTAAGCATATAAAAATTAAGTATAAAACTACCCTTACCGTTTTGCCAGTTCCTACATTAATGTGCTAATTAAATATTTGACATACCCTAACTTTATTATATTTCTTTGAGAGTCATGCTTTTAACTTTTGAAAATTATACTTTGACAGTTTT
Source organism: Pteropus alecto (assembly GCF_000325575.1). Taxonomy (NCBI): domain Eukaryota; kingdom Metazoa; phylum Chordata; class Mammalia; order Chiroptera; family Pteropodidae; genus Pteropus; species Pteropus alecto. The sequence continues at coordinate 584,008 of NW_006434901.1, read as the reverse complement.
GGAAATTCCACCAAGATGTCTAAATGGGCAATTAAGGGCAATTAAACAGACTCACATGAGAAGTGTCCCACATGGGTTCTTCAAACCTAGACACATCTTTCTTAGCTCCTAGAGTGAATCTCAAGTGATAAAAGCACTTAGCTGTCAGTGACTCGGGGTTCATTTTTTTCCTGATTCTGTACTTTTGTAGGTATTTGTAGGTTTGGCCAAGCTTGGTTCTTTATCTGTTTTGCAAATGGTCACTAAGTTAACGTCCTATTGATGAGAAGAAAAAGTGTCAATTTGATTTTATTGTCTGACCACTTGATAATCTCTGAGATAATCAGGTAGAAATGGGGATCTATATTCTTTTGCATAAGAGGAAAAAGAGAATTCGATTTGTCAGGGTTTTTTTTTTTTTTCCTTCTATTTGTACAAGATTATATCTCACTTCCATTAGGAAAAAAAGAACATTTATGTAAAATAAGAAATGTCACGTTTTTGTGTACTTGGTTACTCTGGCCCATTCTTGAGTAGTTGTTAGTTATTTCTTTGTCTGTGTATTAGCAATTAATTGATAAAAGTCTCATTTTGTGAGTATAAAATATCTTCCTACTTTTGAGGTATTATTAATATATTAGATTATAAAGCCTCTCTAAAAAGAGCTCTGTTTTTGTTTAAAAAGACTAAGTATGTGTATAAATTTAATAGTCACAGAATTCTCAGAAAAATAACAATATTAAATGTGCTATTCTTTTAACAAAATGTTTCCATAGAAATGGTTAGCTCAAAAGCATTTTTCTTTCAAAAATTAAGTTCACATAATCAAGGAAAAGACTGATATGTCGGACTTGATATTTTGGGTTTTAAAACAGTTACACTTCATTTTCCTAATTATATAAGTGAGGCTTATAATAAAACCATACATAAATTTTATTTTTATACCATTTGTTTGTTTTTTAAATAAAACAGTTTATCTAAACTTCTTAGACATTTTATACTCATCTAAAGGTCATATATGCTATTACTGTCACATAACATATAAGATTATGAAAAATTTTAAGTTATGTGTTCAACTAAGTTGAATCATCATTGTGACAAATGTTTTTTATATTAACAATAAATGAATCAGTGGTATGACAGCTTAAACATTATTTCTACTATATTTTCCTTTAAGATCTTGAGATAATATTAAACAGAATAAGATAAACTTCGTATGCTTAGATTATTTCTAAGTAATATAGAGTTCTAAAAGAATAGTCAGCAAGGATTGTATGTTTGTGTGTGCGTGTTTCTCATTTTTCATGTTATAGAGTGGCTATACCTTTGGGTTATGTTAACAAACATGATAATTATGGCCAATTTAACAAAAAGTAACAATGATGTTTGTGGCTGTAGACGGCAGAATGAATAGATAGATAGAGAAAAAGAAATAGAGACATACTAATCCATAGAGATGTGTATTGGTGAATATAGTGGGCCTGCTATAGTTATAACTGGCATTTTAAATTGCCTGGTTTCCAGTTTTCTCTGTGAAAAAAGGATTTAGCAACTTTATTTAAACATTTTATTAAATATGTGTTTGAGACTAAGCAAGGAAAAAGAAGAGCAAAGAAATATAACTATTACATACACAGTAATATTCCTTACAACTCAAGGAAAAAAGTATTTTTGTGTTGGAATGAAGCATTTGGTTTTCCATAATGAGAAAGATGACATGGAAGGACAAAACTTAAATGGATATAAAATGTTTTAGAAAGTTTGCCGAAGTTGTATTTTATTTCCTTGTTTATAATATCTGCAAATAATGCCTCTCAACAAAAGCCATAAAATATATTGAAATTTTGTAAAAGTTTGGTGGGCATATTTATAAGAAAAACAAAGGGGTGATAATTACTGTCAGATATTCTATTAATAAAAGATTAGAATTTGGTTTACTTCCTGTCAAATAGCACACTAGTCTTTAAGTCTGCTATGAACAACAGAAAGTAAAAGTTATTTTTTACTTGTTTAATCTGCCCAGATAATGGAGATTTGTGTCTCAACAGAAGTTTTCTATACTTCATGCTGATTTTTATGTTCCTGACTATTGAAACAAAACAATTACAGTAGCAAAGAGTTTCTCTCTTCGGAAAGAACTTGGTTTCCTCACAAATATGCCATCTTCTACTATCTTATTTTTAAACATTTGGAGTTTGTCTTCAATTAATAGGTAGCTAAACTCAATCCGTTTCTTGGTCTCAAATATCTATGCCTGTATTTTAAATAAACTGAATAAATTACCTCTGAAAATTCTTTTGATTTTGACTTTCCAAGTTAAGATCCTAAATTCAGAATAATGAACATTTCAAGATGACATTAATAATATCTTTGGGGTTCCTTAAAAGTTCCCTGATCAACTACAATGATTGTTGTTTCCCCCTATGAAAAGAGACCACTAAAATAATAAAGTTTGTTTGAAATGCTCCATATCTCTTAAATAGTTCAGCACTACTGAAAGAATTTCAGGGGAAGAATTTTTAGAAGCTCAATTTTCTTTAAGTTAATTTTACACAGATAAAATATTGTTAGTATAAATGTTATAAAAATTGCACACTTTACAGAATGGAGTAGAAACACATGGAGATTCCTGCAAAATGGACATTTTTAATGTCAGGGAAACAGGGATTAAATTCTTATTACATAGTTATGTTCTACACTCTGATATAGAATTTCTATCTTTTTAATTTTTATATTTTTTACTGTTGATGTAATAAATTAACCAGTGTCAGTCTTACCTTATAAGCATTTGGTTTCTACTTCAATCTCTTGCTTATTTGAAGGATCTGCTATAAGCTACAGGCTAAATATTATGTCATCAACAAAGGATGGCGGTCTGGTGAGAAATACTCTACCAGGTGCTCTTTATTTTTTTTTCAATTACAATTGACATTCAATATTATTTTATATTAGTTTCAGACAAACTCCAAATAGTGGTTAAAGATTTACATGATTTAAGAAGTGATCCTTCAATTAGTCTAGTATCCACCTGGCACTGTACATAATTATTACATATTATTGATTATATTCCCTATGCTGTACTTCATATCCCCATGACTATTTTGTAACTACCAATTTGTACTTCTTAATCCATTCACCATTTCACTTCTGGGTATTTACCTGAAGAAGCCCAAAACACTAGTTCAAAAAGATATATGCACCCCCATATTCACTGTAGCACTATTTACAATAGCCAAGATTGTTGGAGGAAACCTAAGTGCCCATCAATAGATGATTGGGTAAAGAAGAAGTGGTATGTGTATGTGCGTGTACACACACACACACACACACACACACACACACACACACACACACTGGAATATTACTTGGCCATAAAACAAATGAAATCTTACTATTTACAACAACATGGATGGACCTAGAGAGTATTATGCTAAGTGAATTAAGTCAGACAGAGAAAGACAAATACCGTATGATCTCATTTGTATGTGGAATCTAAAGAACAAAATAAATGAACAAATAAAATAGAAACAGACTCTACCAGGTGCTCTTAACTATTGAAAATTAAATAAATTAATCATGGATACAGGTTTCTGAGCTGACACTGTTAATAGAATGGTGAAACTGTACTAAGAATGAAAGACAAGTTTCCCAGTACTTTTTGTAGACCAGAAGCAGATGAGGTTAAGATAGCAGAATAATGATTCAAATTCTGGAGGAATAAGAATTAAATTAAATGATGAAGGAAATCTAATTGTGATAAATTCTTTGGAAAACTGTAGAGATCATTTTTAGTGATATTTTCTCTGATGGGCATTAGATAAAATAATTTTTCTTCTTGATCTACATCTGACCTTTAATTTAGACTATGCTATTGCAAACAGAAATAAAATACCTCAGAAATCAGGAATTATTCGTGTTACTGAGTCATTTTAATTTTTCAACAGCTTTATTGACATAAAGTTCACATAAAATAACCTGCACATATTTAAAGTATACAATTTGGTAAGTTTTGATATGCATATGCTTGTGAAACCATCACCATAATTAAGATAATGAACATCTTCATCATCCTCAAATGGTTCTTCTTGCCCCTTGGTAACAACACCCCCCCCCATGGTACCTCCCTCCTTCCACAGGTAACCACTGATTTGCTTTCTGTCACTATATATTAGTTTGTATTTTCTAGAATATTATATAAATGACATGTTCTTAGGAGATTAAACATACTCATCATAGAACTCAGCAATTCTACTTTTAGATATTTACCCAAGAGAAAGAAAAACATATTTCCACACAAATATTTGTAATATTCACAATAGCCTAAAACTGGAAACAACTCAAATATCCCTGAACAAATGAACTGATGAACCAATTGTGGTATAGCCATAAATCGAGCTACTACTCAGAAATAATGCGAAATAGATTACTGATCCACAACACAATATAAGTCAATTTAAAAACCATTATGCTGAGATAAGCAAGTATATTCCACGTATTTAAGTTCAGAAACAAGCAAAGATAATTATGTTCATAGAAATCAGAACACATGTGCCTTTTGAATAGAGGATTGACCAGAAGGGAGAATCAGGGTATTTTCTCCAGTGATAAAATAGTCTAATCTTGATTGTGGTGGTACAAATATTTTTTTCAAAATGTATTGAATTGCTTACTTAAAAACTGTACATTTAATTTTATCTAAAATTTTATATCAATTAAAAGCAACTATTCCTCGCTTCCTAGGACTAATTTGGGGGAAAGGGAGTGGAGGCATGGAATAGCTAAGTACTTTGTCCTGGAACTCTACCTATTTCTGCTTCAGAGATGTCCCATATTTCTATGCTTGGCATGTTGCTCCTCTGTATAAGTTTCATTCTGAAGGAGGCCGAAGACCATTTTTATAATGATCTAGAACACTGCTGACATACCCAACACTTTAGGATCTACCTAACGAACTAGATTTAAGATAAAGGGGTCAAATTATCCCTTTCCAATTACGATTTAGAAACAAGAGAGTCAAATTACTATCCTTTTCAAATTATGATTTAGAGACAAGCCCCAGGAAAGATCAACCCATTTCCAGCTTGCAATCTATTTTCTTATCCTTGAAAATCTAATATTCGTATACCATTTCCTTAACTTAAATGCTTGGACTATGAAAAAAAAATGTAAAAGTAGCAAACACATTGGTCATTTTTACAGGAAGTTGTGTTATGGGGTATGAGAGCATATTGTATAACTTGTGGGAGACAGGGCAGAGACGGGGGTTAAAAACAGAAACTTTACTCCTAAATTTAAGAACCCCAGGATGACATGGTGGAAAGTGCTGTAGGAAATCCTTCCCCATTTTCCTTGTTGCCTAGAGTTAGTTTTGCCACTTAACATCTTTATAAATCACAAACTACTACATTAGTGCAAACTTTTAAAGCTTATGTTAATTCTTAAAAACACTTTGGGGAATTTCTTTTGCTCTGTTATATTACTTAATAGTCATCAAGTCTACACTGGATGTGCTGGTGAGAAGAAACTAGAGTAAATGTATGTCCACAGAGAACTAAGTCAATTCTCTTGGTCGTAGGGCTTTGTTGATTTCCTTAAGATCTATTTCCACATCTGGGTTCAAATGAGTCCCTGGATGCCAGTTGGGAAATATTGTTTTCAAGTAAATAGCCCTCTAAATTCTACAGAAATTTTAATGATTATAAGGATAATATCATTATTGCAGTAATGCTCAAGAGATTCATACAGAAGTTGTGGTTTTATTATCTATTATGAGGAAAAAACAGGAACCTATTAAAAAATACTTAGTGTATATGCTAAAACAATTATTAGAATGTCCCACTTATTTAAAGGTAAGTAGTATCATTTCCAGCAAGGATGCCCTGCTTTAGAGAACATACTTGAGTAATTTAAAAGTTTTTATTTTCATAACCTGCAAGTGACATTTAGAGGTTATATTGGAGTGTATTAAATATATATCATACATTAACATTTTAAGCAAGATCATTAAATTTTGAGATTCGCCATTATATCAGTAAACAAAGGTTCAAGTTAAGTTTTATAACAGACAGTGCATTTCCTATTGAACCTCCAGAAAGTAATCAAATTGTTCAAGAAAGGACCAAAAAATTCTTTCACGTGGAAATACAGAAAACTGATATCTGCTTAGATTATCTTTCTACCAAAAAAAAAAATGCATTTTAACAAAAGTATAAGATAGACACATAAGATTAAACTGCTACATGACATTTTGAAAAATGTGCAAATATATTTGAGGACTAAGAGGTCATTTATAGAATCTGATAATTAAAATAATTCTGCATTTACTTAAGGAAAACTTTGGTTTCTAACCAAAGGAGAAATGCCTGATCTTATTATGGGGCACTTAAAATCAAAGTCTCAGTTTGAAAATTAGAAATATTGAATACAAATCTCAAAATAATTTCATGTATAGGTTGAGCCATATGAAATCACCAATTTCAATGATTCTTGATCTGTAAAAAATGGCAATTTCATATGGTTCGACTTATTGTTTCTACTTGGTTGGCATAATTAACTCATCATTTGAAATAATTTTCTAGTAAATCAAACAATACAACTACAAAATGGTGGAAATTAAGGGGTAGAGGGCTCTCAGTCTCTGGATGCAGATATCTGTGTCTGTAGAATACACTGTTCATTTACCTACCTGTATTAGCTTTTTAGTGCAGTGTAACAAACTAAGACAAACACAGAGCTAACAACAGCACACATTTATGATCGCACACAGTGTTTGTTTTTAAAACAGCACATGGTTTTCATGGGTTAAGAGTCTAGGTTTGGCTAACTAGGTCCTCTGCTTACAGTCTCATAGGCTGTAAGCAAAGTGTAGGCCACACTTCATTCTCATCTGGAGGTTTAATTAGGGAAGGACCCACTTGCAGGTTCACTCGGATTTGGGGCAGAACTCATTTCCTTGTGGTTGAAGGACTAAAGCATGGTGGCTTGGTGGTGATTGCTGGATGGAGGTCACCCTCAGCTCCTAGAGGCTCCAAGTGGGCATACTAGCAATAGGACAGATGGAGTGCATTCAAGGGAACAAGAGAAAGAGAAAAACAAGCAAGACAGAAACTGACTTCTTTTTGTAATTCAATCTTGCAAGTGAATTCCCATTACTTTCACCACATTCTATTTGTTAGTAGCAAATGACTACGTCTAGCTAACACTCAAGTGGGGGGATGAGGTCAGGGTCACAAAAAGGTATGAATACCAGGAGTAGGAATTATTGAGAACCACCTTAGAAGCTTCCTGCCACACTCCTCTTCCCCCATGGGATTCAAGCATAAATCCTGATTAGTCTGAGATCAATCATGACAATTCCTTTACCTTATCACTGATTGTCTCAGGAATGGACATGTAACTCTAATTGGGTCAATGAGACATAAGGGGAAGCCAACATGGAGAGCTCTGCAATGTGACTTTTTCTCATGGTTCAGTCCTATTTAGGACTGTGGAAGCCATTTCGTGACCGTCAAGGGAGTTAGTTTAAAGACAAAGTCGATGTTTCGTGTTTATCAGAAGAGTTTGGCTTCTTAATTATATAGTGAGTCACAGAATTTGCCAAATATGATCTCCCTAATGCACAATGTTGTTTTCTTAATATAGTAAATTTCCTCTTGTGTAAGCCCTTCTTATTGAGTTCTTCATTATTTGCAACTGAATGTACCTTACCTGACACAATATCTATAATGTAGAAAAGTATCTGGCCTCGTGTGAAGAGTTGGACTGGACCATCTTTACATTTCTTTTCCCTTCCAACTAGAAAAACATATATATTTCTTGCAGACTAAGATACCTGGAACATAATTCTATTGACTAGAAAGATCACATACAAAGTAAACCTGGTTCACAGATTGCTGTTTGCCCATTCTTTGGTCTCAAATGATTTGAACAAAATACTAGAGTACAACAAATTGTTATTTCTGAAAATTTTGAGTTGTTATCATGTAGAATAGTATGTCTCGATCTTTAATATGCATATAAAATCATATGAGAATCTTGTCAAAATGCAGATTCCGATTCAGTTACTCAGAGGTGAGGCCTGAGAATCTGCGTTTTCTAATGAGCTTCAAAGTGACAACAGTGTTGCTTAGTGTGAAGTCTATGTTTTGTGATGAAAAGATGGAGACATGGAGTCGACTGGAAGTAGCTTTATTTAGAAGAGTAAAAACATGAGCTGTTTATTTTTCCAAGAAAATGCTTTAAAAACTGTGCTCATTTCTTTTTTTCTTAATTTTCTTTTACTTTGATCCATGGGAGATAATTGAGTTTAAACATTCTTTAAATTTTTTAAAAAGACAGTCTTGCATGCCAAATAGCTTGTTTCTGATTTGTATTTTTTAATTCTGTTGGATCATTGCAAAAAAAAAAATAATAATAATAATTGCTTTTCAGTGTTAATTATCTTGATATTTATTAGGGAGAAAACTGTATCTTAAAATAATGAGGCCAAATGATTCTTTAATTCAAAGGAAGAATGTCAAATTTCTTTTCTTTAAAAGAAGAAAGCTTCCGCTTGATAAGTTGACGGTTACATTATGTTCTTCTTTGCCGTCTCCTGTGACTACTGATTTACATCAAAGCTTTGCTGACAATTCAGCATTTTCAGTTTGTTCTTTGGACTGAGTGGAAATGTCAGGTAGTTTAGTTTAGATTAGTCACTACAAGGCATAGGAGATGACTTTTACTTAGGCTGAAAAGAGCTGCAAATTAGTACTATCCCAGAAGCTTTCTGGAATGCCACTTTCATTTGAAATCCACGAGCCTAGATCACATGACACAAGATTTGAAAACTTTAAGGAAGAGCTAATAATTTATTTGGGCTGTCTGTATCTCCAACTGAAGTGCTAATTTCTCCGAACATGCAGAAAGTCACTTATGACTGCTCTTAGTAGGATTTATCTATCCTTTTGAAAAATAATATTAAGGTGTTTTGAAGACGCCTGCTTTATCTTTTCACTTGCTTAGGACATTTAAATGCTCCTTAATAAAGTTCAGTCCTCTGGATGACAGGAAATATCCAGTCTGATGTAAGGAAAGGATATGTTTATGTAGCAATAAATCACCATTTTAAATTTCACTAACACTATGGTACTGGAAAGGATATAACAATGCTGCCATGAAAATGTCTTAATACATTTAATACATAAAAATGAGTTTACTATTAAGACTAAATGATCTCAAATCAACCATGGGTGGGCTTTCAATTTTTAAATATATTCTAATTTTAGATAGATACACATATACCTTAAAATATGGTTAGAAAATTTTTTAATATAATATTTTATCATATGATAAAAAGTAGGTTTTAAATAATTCTTAGCCAAAATATTTATATTCTAAATTTGTGGGAATCCCACCAATATTTTATTACATCTTAAGTATTTGGATACTTATATTTATTTATAGAATATAGAAGACATCACTTAGAAGGCATAATTTGGTGGAAAAAATAAAAATACATATAAAATTTAGAAGCACATATAAATTACCCTCATTATGACCCAGAAATAACTTCTGTCAACATTTTGGCATACTTGCCTCTATTTTGTGCTAATATAGATATACAACCTCATTAATTAGTGAAAAACAAGGTAGAACTTTTCAGTTTTTCAAATGAAAAAACTGAAGCGCAGTACTGTAAAATGATATGTGGAAACTCAGCAGAAGAAAGTTGAATTAAAACTAAATTGTTGATACACTTCCTACTGAGAGTCGAAGTTTCTGCCCCCTCCCCTTGAATCTAGGTGAGACTTTGACTGCTGTGGCTAAGGGAGAATAGGGGAAATGATGCTCTGCCATTTCCAGGCTGAGCCTTTAAGAGGGCAGCAGTATCTACTTCCTTTCTCTTGAAGCCCAAAGATGTCACATAAGAATTTTAATGATCTTGACTTCCATATGATGAGGAAGTCCATGCTAGGCATGTGGAGAGCTCTAGGGAATAGAGAAAGGGAAATGCTTGTCCGGTTCTCATCTCTTTTAGCCTCCAGCTGTTTAAGTCATTCTACCTGTATTCCCAGACATCATAAAGCAGAAATGAATCATCACTGCTGTCCCTGTTTGAATTCTTGATCTACAGAATTGTGAGATAAAAAATAATAAATTGGTGTTTGGGGCCACTAAGTTTTGAGGTAGCTTGTCATACATTATTAGCTAACTGGAACAGAACTGAAAAAAAATAAGATTCCTATTTTTTCCAGAGTAAGTTCCCAATGAATTTAAATTTCTAACCGTAATAAATAAAATATGAGAAGCTGATAATTTTCTGGCTACCAAGGAGGTGGGGCAATGGCCACTCTCATACACTGCTTGTAGGAGTGGGAGTTGCTACAACTTTTGGATGGTAATATGCAGTATCTATTCCAATGACCAAATCTAAAATCTACTCCATGAAAATGAAGCCACCAACATGTAAGAATCTCTGTCAAAGAATGTCTGTCACAACAAGAGTGGCAGTGGTTAAAATTTTTTTTAGACAATCTGAATGGTAAAATCAATTATGGTATGTCCGTACTATGGAAAATTAAAGAGCTATGAAAAAAATGGTTAGATTTATGCATATAAATCTGGGCAGATCTCAAAAAATAAATGAAAATAAACCTCTTGAAAACAGTTTGCATTTTCTTATAAAATTAAACATGGAACTACTGTTTAAATCCAGTAATTGCCATTTATGTTTGCAACAAAAAAATAAAATGTTTAGGTATAAATCTATGAAAATATATAGAAGATTTATCTGAGGAAATCTACCAAACTCTGATGGACAAATCAAAGAAGATCTAAGTAAATGGAGAGATATTTCATGTTTATGGATATGAAGACTCAATGTTGTTAAGACATAAACTCTTCCCAATTCAATCTATGGATTCATTCAATTCAATCTCCGTCAAAATCCCACCAAGTTATTTTGTAGATATCAACAAACTGATTGCAATATTTATATAGAAAGGTGAAATGCCTAGAATAGCTAACACAATATTGTAAAAGACGACAGTTGGAAGATTGACACAACACGACCTCAAATCTGATTATAAAGCTACAATAATTATGATCATGTGGTACTGGCAAAATAATACACAATAGGAGAGCAATGAAACAGAATACAGAACCCAGAAATATACACTCACAAAAATATTCTATTGATTTTTATTAAAGAAGCAAAAGCAATTCAATGGACAAAGGATAGTCTTCCCAACAGGTGGTACTGGAAAAACTGGATATCCATATATTAAAAAAAAATCTATGCACAGATAGACCTTACACTCTTCACAAAAATTAACTCAAAGTGGATCATAAACCTAAATGTTAAATGCACGCTAAAAAACTTCTATAGGAAAATGTAGCAGAAAATTTAGGTGACCTTGGATTTGGCTCTAATTCTTTAGATAGAACACTGAAAGCATGACCCATTAAACAAATAAAATTGAATTTATTGAAGTTAAAAACATCTTTGTGAAAGATACTCTTAAGGCAATGAAAATATAAGCAGGAGGCTGGGAGAAAATATTTGTAAAACTCATATTTGGTAGAGAATTTGTACCCAAAATATACAAAGAACTCGTAACAATAAGAAAACAAGTCGATCGATTAAAAAATGGGTAAAAGATCTTAACAAGACACCTCACCAAAGAAGATATCTAGATGGTAAATAAGCATAAGATGCTTAACATTACATCGCTTGTCATTAGAGAACTACAAATTAAAACAAAAACACTACATCTATTAAAATGGCTTAGATCTAAACAACTGACAACACCAAATGCTGGCACGGATATTGAGCTATAGGAAATCTCGCTCAGTGCTGGTGAGAATGCAAAATGGTACGACTGCTTTAAAAAACATTTGGGTAATTTCCTATGACATGAAACATGATCTTATCACATACTCCAGCAGTAATGCTCTTAGGTATTTACCCACTTGAGATGAAATCTTAAGTCCACACAAAAACCTATACATGAATGCTTATAGTGACTTTAATCCCAATTGCCAAACACTGGAAGCAACTAAGGTATCCTTTGGTTAAGTGAATGGATAAAAAATTTTGGTACATCCATACAGTGGAATACTATTTAGTGATTTAAAAAAGAAATAAGCTGTCAAGTCATGAATAACTGAAGAAACCTTATATGCATGTTGCTTAAGTGAAAGAAGCCAATCAGAAAAGGTTACATACCATATAATTCCAACCATATGACACTGTGAAAAAGGCAAAACTAAAGAAACAATAAAAACATCAGTGGTTGCCAGGAGTTCAGGGAAATGGAAGAACAGATCAATAGGTAAAGCTCAGTAGAATTTTAGGATGGCGAAACTATTCTGTATGATGCTATAACGGTGGATACAGGACATTATGCTTTTGTCAGAATCCATAGAACTGCACAAAAGAGTGAATCTTAATGTTAACTACAGACTTTAGTTAATAATATACTAATATTGGTTCATTAATTGCAACAAATATACCACGCTAATGCAGAATTTTGATAATAGATGATAGTGTGGGGGAGAAAACTCTCTGTACTGTCTGCTCAATTTTTCTGTAACTCAAACTATTCTAAAAATAAAGTGCATTGATTTAAAAAACTAAGAAGTCATTGAGCTGTAAATTTACAATTTGTGCGTTTTACTCTATGTAATCTGTGCTTCAAGATACTGTAAAATCATGTAAAAATACAAAAGATTGAAAAACACCAAAACACAATCAAAACGTTTTGATCGAAACTCCTTTAAGTAAAAGAAAAAATGAGCTCGATATTATAAAAAATTGGGACCCTAATATATAGCATTATCATTGGACAATGAAACAAAGCCCAGAAAGCCCCAGACACTGAACTAGAAGGTTTAGTGTGTGCATACTGTGGTATTGCTTTTCATAATTATTATTTAAGGTTATTATTCAAATATTACCAGGCTAGTCAGTATCTTCATATAACATCGGAAATGCCCGTTTCAGCTAAATTCTGTAAATTTATGGATGGTAAACTTTTTGGATAATCTCAAAATTTTTTTGTTGTTTCCTGAAAATTTATTTGTACAACACTCAATTGCAAGGAAAATTGGAAGTGAGTGTGTGTGTGTGTGTGTGTGTGTGTGTGTGTGTGTGTATTTTTTCCCACATTTCCAACTGTCTGACTGAAAATTTATTTGTACAACACTCAATTGCAAGGAAAATTGGAAGTGAGTGTGTGTGTGCGTGTGTGTGTGTGTGTGTGTGTGTGTATTTTTTCCCACATTTCCAAATGTCTGACTCCAAAGGCAAGACAGCAAGACACATTAGCACATTAGTAGTGGGCTTCATGGACGTATGCCTGAAAGCTCAAAGTGCTAGCTAATCCACTGGGTTATTCTACTCTTTGGATTTCCTTTTGAAGGAAGAGATTAAACAAAACTACTGTTTTAATTAAGAGCAGACATAAAAGCAGAATTCAGTGAGAATGTGTGGTATGCATGTATACAGAATTAAGTAAAAGTTTTAGCAAAAAATGCAGATAAAGGTGTTTTTAGGCATAGAAGAGGAACTAGGGAATTTATCCAAACACCAGCAGTTTTAGAAAGCACTTTTCTAGTTTCCCCTGGTACTGGACTTTATAAAACTTATCTAATCATGATGCTGAGGGAACAACCAGCTGGATCACAGTATTTATTTGCTCTTGCTTTTCATCTAGTCAGCCCAAATGAATGATTTTGTTCTGACAAGGGTCCTACAGACCTACAATATATAAATACCAATGCCTTTAAATAGCTCCACCAGCTTACATACACAGAAAAGAGGATATAATTAGAGTATACAGATTAAAATGTCAACATTTTGAACTGCAATTAAGATTGTTCCAGCATTTCTTTTGTAAAGCTTTATTTTCAGGGATTCATAATTCAACATAATAATCATTCCCCATATAAAACTTGGCTCACAAATTCACAGGATGCAAGGGTTTTATTTTGATCTTAAAATAAAGCAACTCTGAATTTTTTAAAGGAACTGCCACAATGTAGCTTGCTTACTTTGACGTGTTTTTGCCAAGCAAAAAAAAAAAAAAAAACTTTTGGTATTTTTCAGCCTTTCAGCCTAGTAGCTATTGCAATGAATTCCATTTTCTTTAGTATATATAATTAAGTATCTTGTGATTGGCCTTTTAAATCACAATCATTTCGCTATACATTTCCATGAGTTGCAGATTTTAAAAAACTGCAGTGTACAATTGTTTAGTACTTAAAACAAATTTATACGTCAAATACATGTGGTTCAAAGAACCAGGGATGTCCGATACACAAGACGACTGCGTTCCAAGGAATTTCAGATTCTTCAAGGAGTGCACTTGCTCTGTATAGATAGTCGAGATTTGGAATGTGTGATTTAAAGCCACAAGAAAACAGTTAAAACAGCAGAGGGAGAATACTCTTATAAGCAAATTTGTCCAGAGGAGTTAAGTAGTGATTTCACAACTGTTTTTTTTTTTTTTTTAGAATGGTCTACAAGCTCTCTTGCTAGAGATGTTGGGGAGAGGACATCAGCAGTAGGTGAGATTCCTTCAGACCCTGAGATGCTAAAAATTTAAACCATACTTCATATTTCTGTGAAGGATAAAGAAAACCAGAATATTCATAATTAAAATATATTGTTCCAAAATATATAAGAGCTGGCGATTATTCTCAACCAATTTCCACTTGTCTATGATGGGCCAGGGAGTAGAAAGGGAGCTTCCAAGCTGTCTATAGAAGAAATATCTGGACTAAAACTATGGAATATACTTGCAGGATTACTGTCTAAAGTTGGGATTGCCGTGTAAAAGGGGCATGGGATTATTTTTGAAACATAAAGGTTCACACTAATTCATATGCTCTTAGTGTATAAGAGTGGTTATTTCCACACAGCTTTCTAACACTAAGTACCATTACATTTTAAACCACTTAAAGTGATTCTTACTCTTTTTTAAATGAGGGGAAAGGCACGTAACATAAATTTGATCATTTAAAAGAGAACAATCAGTGGAATTTAGCACACTTGCAATGTTACACAGTGACCACCTCTAGTTTCAAAATATTTTCATCATTCCAAAAGGAAACCGCATAACCATCAAGCAGTTGTCCCCCATTCCCTATTCCCCCTGGCCGCTGGCAACCCCCAACTTGCTTTCTGTCTCTATGAATTTATCTACTCTGAATATTTATGAATGAAATCATACAATATATGACTTTTTGTGTCTGGCTTCTTTCACTTAGAATCATGTTTTCGAGGTTCACCCGCATTGCCTTGTGTATCAGTATTTCATTCCTTTTTATGAATGAATAATATTCCGTTGTATGGTTATACATCAATTTATATTATTATCTATTATCTTAAAACGTATATGCTTTCAAAATCGTTTTAAATCGTTTTAATCGTTTTGTCTCCTTTTTGCACTTCATTCCACAATCACGTCAGATAAAAATAATCATCTTTTGATGTCTTAAAAAATAAGCATGACTTGATGCTAGCCATCGTACTAAACTATAACCTCATGAAATCAAACTCGTTTTTACAACTTTAATTACCTATCAACTTCGGTTTTACACCAATACATTTGTGCCTGTAAGGTCTAATCTTTGATGGGTCAACAATTTATCGGGCATCCAAATAGAGTTCATCACCTAGTTTTACGGACCTCACGGGAAGCTGTAAGAAGTAACGAGGCTTCTCCAAGATTCCCAAGACATTGGGTTAAAAACAAAAGGCGAAACCTGAACTGATTAGTCATCTCTTTCTACTTTCAACAGGTGACTAATTCTTACTGTCATCATCCAGACTCTCACACCTGCAGCTATCAGCAATTCTTCTAATCTGATCCAGCCCACCATACCACTTCTCCTGCTCAAAACCTTTTATGGCTTCTCTGTGTCTCCAGATATCTAATGAGCAAACTCCATTATATCCTCAACCTTCAACTTCTAGCTTCAACTGAAATCTGGCTGTCTTTCTACCACTGCTTCTTTCCAAAGTTTATCAAGATAAAACTGGTTTTAGTTTGTGTATTTGTTTCTCTCCCAGCTGCGTTATCTCATTCCTGGGAAGTGAAGTAACTATGTGCCCTTGCTCCCAATGGCTCCTTGCAACATTTTTCTACTTTTGTAGCCACAGATCTTTTGCAGCCCACACTCGGCTATGCCTGTCTTCTCTGCTTTTATCTGCTGCCCTTCACTAGCAGTCATGCCCCAACCCATATAATGAAGATTTAGCTCTTGGTTCTCTGTTCCTCCACTGATATCACTATTCTGGATGATTTCAATATGCAAGCAGAGGTGACAGCCATGGAGATGTGCCTCTCGGATTCCACTTTAAGAAATAATATGTCATTCAGCTATGAGGAGTGTAGTTAGCTGACAGCCTCCAGCTGCAGCCCCTTTAGGATCTGCTGTAGTATTTGTCTTAAGCCCCCAGACAACACTAAGCGTGGTGAGTGTACTGTGACCTTTGCCCTTTCTGATCAATGCAGGACTCCCCTAATGGTCAATCTTTGCTTCAGAGCTAGAAGTTGTTAGCCAAAACATTTTCAGATCTGCATTGCAGTCTGAGGTTCTCTCAGCCACATGCACCCTTCCCTCTTCCCTTTCAGAGGTGTCAGAAATGTTCCTAGCCCAAAGGCTTCCTCTGCCCAGTCCTGTCTCCTCTTTTATCTTTCACAGGAATTATCCTCCCCAATAACTCTCTTGGACTCCTAACTCCACACTAGTGTATGCTTAGCGGAAGACCTGAATTGACACAATGGCTGTTCAGTCCAAGCTCCCAGCCCCTCTTTTCCTTTACCTCTCACTTTGTGACCTTTCCCCATACCTTATCTCAGTGACCCAATCTAATGTGAACACATTAAACTTTGATATCACCAATAATTAGCATCTTCAAAATATCTAATCACAACCTCTTGCCACTCCTACTCATCTATTCTCACTTCCTTATTTCAACAACTCTTTATTTCATCAAAGGGGACAGACAAGTCTAGAATCATTTTAATTAGCAACACAGAAATTAGTCTGTCCAATCCCTGGCAATAATAAAAACTCGGAAATCACTTTATGAAATCTTCTCCCCTTCTCCAGAGTATGATTCGGGTGGACAGCTAGAAGTAGGAAAGAGTTGGGGGCTCCTAGGCCTCTCTGTTCTTACTTAGCATTTAACTTCCTGCCCTAACTTGCTAACAGTATTGTGTGTATGTATATATTTATTCTAAACCTTCATATTAAAGCTCAGGGAACAAGAAAATTATATGAAAGAACAGTCTGATATGACAAGTGCAGCTGGCGTCTGGCACCTTCTTGTGGACAAGTGTAAAACTGCTGACTATTTCTCACGATTCAGGGGCTCTCTGGACAGCCAGTCACTGTTGTCTCTATGTCCCTCAGTCACTTGTTACGCAAGGGATTCACTTCACAAGACGTCGTGGGAGTGCCAACAGGGGTGGTGCTTATTTAAATATAACTAACTATAAGAAATTAATTGTTCGCATTAAATAACTTTCTACTCCCCTTTTCTGTCCTGCTATTTCCAGCATTAGCCAAAGACTTGTCTGAAGAGTATGCAGGCTGTACCGGACACCAGTCCATCATATTTGCTAAGTTTGCTAAGTGCAAGGAATAGGTATCAAGCTTTCAGAGAAGACCCCATAAAACTCTCTCTCAACAGGTCTACAGTTGGAAGATGGCACCCCTACCCCCCTCCTTTTGTGGAGGAAGGAGGCATGGACTCCCAACTCAGCAACAGCTCTATCCAAAGAAATCTCTTCACAGATCCTTACCCATTTCCTCTTTCTCCATCTTTATGTATCCTACTGGGGAATAGGAGTGTCTTTATTTGTTGTTGTTGTTGTTGTTGTTGTTTTAATTCATCAAACGTATTTTTGGATATTTTTGGATATTTGTAGATATATTTTAGCTATTTTTTGATATTTCCCTTGACAACCTGAATCTGGTGTCTCTCACAACTCACTGCGACATCTGATGACTTTTATATTTCAACATCTCTGTCAACACTTCCCAACTACCATCATGTTAAATATGAAACGCTTCAAATACACAGAAGAGTTCATAGCATAATATAACATCTAGATACCTGTCAGCCAGAACTAGCTAACATTTTTGCTATAGCTATGGTTTTCAATTCTTACATGGGGCATTGTGTTTCTAGTCAGAGATTATAATGCCAATTTAGGAGCATCCTTCTTAACTTCTCATCTCCTGTTGGTACAAGGCATTTTTTCCCTATACCTTGGTAAGCTTTAAAAACTCACTCTTAGCCTTAAAATGAGTTTACAGGCTCTATAAAGCTCTTTCTCTGCTTCCTATCAGTTCCATAACAACCAGCTCAGTGCGATGGCCTTATCTTTTTCATTTCTTCTTTGTTCCTGGCACTTGGACTGCCAGAACTTTCTTTCTTACAAATTCAGCAATATATTTTGCTATTGTTATACTTTATACAGGATTTCTAGGAGTTTGTAGCATGGGAGGAGTTTTGTGTTCATTCGGGCTGCCTTATGTCAGAATTAGAAATCCCCATTCACTCAATCCTGAACTGACTCTCCTCTCACTTTCAGAATAATACTTAAAAAGCATTGCTCAAGGATAACAACCTTGTTCGCATTGAGAAATACAGTGGAGATATGCATGTCGTCCTCTTATTAGACTATGTGGGGAACACCAAATGCATTTGGGCACAGTCTCCTATTTGAAAAACCCTCTGGCTTTGATCACAAAGTTTGCCTGGTTTTCCTAATCTGTTATTTCTTATTTTACTATCTCCCTTCCCATGCTTGAGTTTAATGTCGGAGTTCACCAGGGCCGGTTCTCTGCTCTTCTCTATTCTCCAACTTTATTACATCCTTTTATGATAAGGACTGAATAATTGTTCCCAAGTGTTCACTTCTCCTCTGCCACTAAGAGGATTATTTATTGCTGACCACTGAAGTGTGCCCCGTAGTGCTAACCTGTGGGCAGAGTATACTTTTCTATTCTATATGGTTTGCATTAACTATGGAAATGTGAATAGGAGTGATGAGTGCCAATTAAAACTAGACACTTTCAGATCGATTGTGTTTCCACAAAGTTTCTTCCTCATTTTTTCTGTTCTATGAAGCTATGATTTCCCATTAGTAGCTGCTCCTTCAGCCAATTGTTAGAATGAAGTAGATATGGAGAGTGGAGGTGAGCAAAGCGCAGCAAAACCACAGCTATTTTGCTTTCTACAAATAACATATGTAGGAAATAAACTTTTTCTGGTGTGTGGTAAGCCACTGAAATCTTGGGGTTGTTTGTGACAGCAGCATAATATAATATAAACTGACCACTGCGAGAACCAACTCATCACTTAAAATATATTTCTCCAGACCTAAACTGATGACTGAGCTATTGTCTCATACAAGTAACTTCTTATTGATGTCTCTCCCCACTTACTTAGTAAAAATAAGATCAACATTAGATATAGAAAGATGAGCTATTAAGATTAAAATATGAAAGTACTACTGATAATTGGCCATGATTTTTTATGGTCACAGGGGAGCTACTGTCTGAGAAGTCCCATGCATATTAATTAGTACATATTTAAAGAACTAAAGTTCCTGTATTTGCAGGTGTGGCTAACATCCTTTGAATTACTGGAAATATGACGATCTCTCCACAGGTGTTCTTTTAGAAAGCCAAATGCATTTACTAATTTCAATAAAGCAATTTTATAAATAAAAATTAGTCATTTAAAGATATGTATTGATGTTTTCAACTGCCATTTTTCCATATTCATAGGGTTAGAGGGTCATTTTAAAACTATTTTTATATAAGTTAGACCAATGTGGTAGAACAACAGTAAGATGTGGATAAAATATATCATCATCATTTATATGTATAACAGGTCAAGATCATATACTTTTGGACATAACTATATCACAGGTAGATATGGGATTTTACCTAAAAACCATAATTGAAGTAAGGTTTAACTGTTTTTGTATGAACCACTAAAGTAAATTTCACTCTACTTCTTTAACATTCAGTTTATTTCTATTCGCTGATAAAATAAATTTTTATTCAAGTATTATATATATAATATTGAAGGAAACAAAAAAAGAAATATCTTTCTTTAAACAGAAAAGCGAATGGTTCCGTCATTTCCTTGGGATAGAATAATTAAAAGGAATAATGAAAAGTGAACTATTGAAAAGGAAAACATCTTTTTCTTACAGTATGTAAGTTAATTTGCTATCAATACACATTTAAAGCACTGAGGACTATAAAATGAAGCTTTAATTAAACATGTGATGACGCATTATTTACTGTAATTTTACAAACCATAATGTAGCAATTATTTACTAATAATTAACTTAAAATCTTTCTCTTGTGTAGGAGTAAGTGTGCACACGATTGTTTTATTCCAAAAATGATTTCAAAATTTTACAGAGGTATATGTAACACAAAGAGATGAAAATAAATAGATGAGAAAATATGGAAGGAAGCTAAAGGCAGAACAATAAAATGTCCGAGAGTTCTGAACTTTTTTATTAACGGTCAACTTATTATCAGCCAAAAACATATAAGAAAACATTAGTAATAAGGTAAGTATTGTACGGTAAAATATTCTAGATATTTTTAAATGAATAGATACCTAAAACCAACCAAAAAATTAACTGTTTTATGTTTTAGTATTGATCTATGAGAGAAATTTCTTTGAGGCCATTAT
>NW_006434901.1:560291-563296 GCF_000325575.1 Pteropus alecto | reverse complement strand
TTATTACTGCTCTCTGATATCCATTTGCTTCTCCATCTGAGTACATGGGAGCCTGAACTTCTTTGACTGCTTAACTTTGAGTGGGACAATACGGCTGGTTATTATCAATAAACTTTTAGTATAAGTGACATGAGTTATGTCTGGGCTATAGTATTTGTCAATGTGAAATTCTCTTTGGCTCAGAGATCAGCGACATTTGAGATGGTGGGTGCCCCATCTGTCCTTGTCTTCCAGTGACCAGGATGAATAGAGCAAACTCCCTTCAAACTTTGATGAACAAGAAGCCTAAGGGAGAAATGCACTTTGTTATTTTAAGCCACTGAGATTTTGGAAGTCGTTTCTTACTGCAGTATAACCCATCCTACGCTGACTGATACAGTCCTCAAAAGGATATTATATATAATGAGGTTACTTATCCTCAACGACTCTAAAAAAATGCGATATTTTTTTAAAAAGTCAGTGATATGAATAAAAACAAGAATAATACAATGATGGTTGCTTAGATGATCAAAACTCGTATGGCCCCTGCACTCAATTCTCTCATAATTTAATTCAAGAATTATCTTTAAAGTAGCGCTATAGCATAGATATATCATTAAAGCTACAAGTATCAGTAGCATGTAAAATTAATATTAATAATATACCATATTTAATCAAATATATACGAAATATTATTTCACCATGTAATCGATATGATATATTAATAAGGTAGTGTTTATACTTTTTCTACTAAGTATTTGAAATCCACTGGATGACACACATAACATCTCAATTTAGACCAGCCACATTTCAATTGCCACATGTGGGTAGTGGCTACAGGAATTGGACAGTATAGCTTTACAGGCTTTAGAATCTAGTGAAATAAATGATATGCACAGGCTTCAGGTACTCTTTTATAAATCTTATTTTTTACTTGCACTTTAAATAGAATATGACTAATAAAGATATTTAACATTATACTCTTTTGCAAGAACACAACATAAAGATATCCTTTGTAGCTTTTTAACAATATTTAAACAAACCTTTATGCTTTGTAAATGAGTAAAACGTGTGCCACCCTACACAAAATTAAGTAGCCTAAACTGGAAACCTGCCTGTACATCTGACAACTCTACCTATGCATAAAAGTTGGCCCAACAATAATTTCTGTCGGGAAAAACATTTTCCTGGACACAACATACTGAGTCTTTTTCTCACATTGAGATAAATGAGAATTCAGGATACCTAAGTTCTATGGAAGTGAGATAACATATTTAAAGTGCTCAAAGAAAATAATGGCAACCAAGGATATTATATTCAGCAAAGCCATCTTTCAGAAATGAAGGAGAAACAAAGACGCTCCCAGATCAACAAAAAATGAGAGAATCTGATGCTAGCCGACTCACCCTACAAGAAATGTAAAGGGAGTTTTTCAGGCAGAAATCAAGTGACTTCAGAAGGTAACCTCATTGTATATATTGCATATATATAATGCAATATTACTCAGCCATAAGAAAAGAAGAAAAACTGCCATTTTGCCACAACATGGATGGATCTTGAGATTATTGTGTTAAGTGAACTAAGTCAGACAGAAAATGTTGAGAACTGTATGATTTCACTTACATGTAGGATATAGAACAGAAAGCAACAAACAAACAAGATAAACAAAAACTCACAGACACAGACAACAGTTTAGTAGGTACCGGAGGGAAGGAATTGGGGAGAGGTAGATAAGGGTGAAGGGGACCAAATATATGGTGACAGAAGGAGATCTGACTTTGGGTGGTGAACACACAATGCAGTATACAGATGATGTATTATCAAATTGTACACTTGAAATCTATATAATTTTTATTAACCAATGTTACTCCATAAATCTAATTTAAAAAAAGAAGAAAACAAGATTACGCTATACATATTATCCTTCAACTGCCTTCTTTTTTCTCATTAATATATTGTAAACATTGTTCCAGATAAGAGCTTATAGATGTATCTTATTCCTTTAAATGGTTAGAGTATTCTGTCGTGTGAATTTATCATAATTTATTTGGTCACTCTCATTTGAATAATAAACTTCCATGTTTTCACTAAAAAATGGTAATGTAAAAAAACATGTAATTGTATGTACTTCAGTTATTTCTAAGACAGATTTCTGGAAGTAGAATAGCTGACTTTAAGTTGTATTCATTTTATTTTACTTTTCTAGATCCTGCTAACTCACCTATTTCCTTCCCAGAAAATTGACTCAACTGATATTCCCACCAACAGTGTACATATGTCAAATTCACACATCAATTATTATATATATATTAAAAATTTTTAACAAGTGGTGAATGAGATGGATTAGTCTTTTATTTAACTAGCATTATTTACTTAACTAACAGTATGTCAGAAAATATTTTTGAAGTATTTGGATTAATTGAAAATTTAATACAGATTCAAAATGATTATGTTTTAAAATTCCTATAGAGTAAAACATATAACTTTGCTACCTAAAGAATATGCTGCTTTAAAATAACTTCACTGATTTAAAATTTTTTAAGTTACATTCAAATTTATAAAATAAATGGGGAAGTTTATTCCCTTATATATAACTGAAAATAACTTAGCAATTATTCTGCATTCTATCCAAGTAGAAACCCAAGAAATATTTGTTGAAACATAATTCTAAAAGCCATTTCAAGTTTAAATATGATGTACATTGATATGATTTAGTTATCTGATTGATGTTTTATAACAATATCTTGATAGTTTAAAAGTCAGATAATTTTATATTTTTCAGGAATTATAATTTCAATAATTTGATTATACTTTTAAATTACATATTTTCTCAAATATAGCATTGGTTTACTAATAGATGCACTATGTTAACTACAGATAATGGAATACTGAAGCATTATATTTAGAATTATAAACTCAGGTGAATCCAGACATATTAATTGTTGTTCTTGGTCAGGGAAATGGATCCAGTTAAATCTAAACATAAGCTAAATTGATTGTCCATATTAAGAGAATAATACAAAAAA